>NC_142463.1:95462085-95613600 GCF_049115385.1 Moschus berezovskii | reverse complement strand
TACCAAGGAGGACAATTGCTAGAGCTGACTCATTGGAAAAGACCCTGATGCTGGGAAAGATTGAAGGCAGAAGGGGATGACAGAGGATGAGATGGTTGGATGGCATCACCGACTCAGTGGACATGAGTTTGAGCAAGCTCTGGGAGACCATGAAGGACAAGGAAGCCTGGCATACCGCAGTACATGGGGTCGCAAGAAGTCGGACACAACTGGGTGACTGAACAAAACCAACAAATGACAAGGATATATTTAGTTTTGTAAAAGTCCATCAAACTGGCTTCCAAAGTGGTTGTACTATTTTGTATTTCCACCAGCAATGATTGTGAGTTCCTGCTGGCCAATCCTCTCTAGCCCAGAGGCTTGTCAGTGTTTCAGATTTTACTCATTCTCATAGGTGTGCAGTGGTATTCCACTGTTTGTTTTTTTCTTCTGCAAATCACATATTTCACTTAATATATTGTGTATGGACAATACTCCATAGGAGCATACATAGAATTTAATCTCTTTCTACTAACTGGACAATATTGTATTGAATAATCACAATTTAATCAATCTGTGTCATAATTAAAACAACTTTGCAATAAACATTATTTATACTTATATATTAAAAAGCAGAGACATTACTTTGCCAACCAAGGTCCGTCTAGTCAAGGCAATGGTTTTTCCCGTGGTCATGTATGGATGTGAGAGTTGGACTGTGAAGAAAGCTGATCGCCAAAGAATCGATGCTTTTGAACTGTGGTGTTGGAGAAGACTCTTGAGAGTCCCTTATACTGCAAGGAGATCCAACCAGTCCATTCTAAAGGAGATCAATCCTGGATGTTCATTGGAGGGACTGATGCTAGGGCTGAAACTGCAATACTTTGGCCACCTCATGCGACGAGTTGACTCACTGGAAAAGGCTCTGATGCTGGGAAAGGTTGGGGGTGGGAGGAGAAGGGGACGACAGAGAATGAGATGGCTGGATGGCATCACCGACTCTGTGGACATGAGTTTGAGTGAACTCCGGGAGTTGGTGATGGACAGGGAGGCCTGGCGTGCTGTGATTCATGGGGTCGCGGAGAGTCGGACACGACTGAGCGACTGAACTGAAATGAACTGAACTGAACTGATACTTATATATTGATTCAAGTGGGATGAAACTCCTAGATCTATAATTACTGTTTCCAAAGGAACACACGTTTACAGAGTGGACAGGTCATGCCACATTGTCACCTCAAACCAGTGGAGATGCATTTATACAGGTAATGATGAACAGCCTCCTGCTTTCCTCCTGTTTTCCACAGGTATGGCATATTAACCAGGTTAGATTTTAATCCATCTGAGAGTCAAGACTTGTTATAAATTTGTAAATTTTCTGACTAATGGGGTTAAGAACTTAACATGTTTTCCTTATTCAAGTTCTTTGAGCATGACACACCTGTTGGTATGCACTGCCTATTCCCCCAGCTGCTCTGTATGTGTCATAGCACTCTGTTCTTAAATGACATATTTATTCATAGGCATTGTGATTTTCTGCCCTTTGTCTATTACATCATTTTGGCACCTTCTGCCATGCCAAAGATGATTTAAATCTTTGTATGTGCTGGCTTACTGTCTTCATGTCTTCCAGGGCTCCATGTCCTACTCAGTAAAGCCTTTCTGAGTAGGCTTTAGGAGAAAGCCTCAGGAGAACCTTTCTGTGTTTGCCTCTCATATATTTCATAATTAGAGCTGCTAAATGCCATTGTCTCATATTTCTTTGTAACATCTAGGTATGCTTTCTTTTTTTTTGGAGAGACGATAACTGATTGTTAAAACATCATTTCCCCAATGATGAAAAACTCATCTTATTATATGTTGTTGTTTAGTCACTAAGTTGTGTCTGACTCTTTGGGACCCCATGGACTGTAGCAGTTAGGCTCCTCCGTCCATGGGATTCTCCAGGCAAGGATACTGGAGTAGGTTGCCATTTCCTTTTCCAGGCATCGTTGTTTTAATTTGCATTTCCCTGAAGACTTATACATGCTCAAAATTCTCCAAGCCAGGCTTCAGCAATATGTAAACCGTGAACTCCCAGATGTTCAAGCAGGTTTTAGGAAAGGCAGAGGCACCAGAGATCAAATTGCCAACATCCGTTGGATCATGGAGAAAGCAAGAGAGTTTCAGAAAAACATCTATTTCTGCTTCATTGACTATGCCAAAGCCTTTGACTGTGTGGATCACAATAAACTGTGGAACATTCTGAAAGAGATGGGCATACCAGACCACCTGACCTGCCTCTTGAGAAACCTGTATGCAGGTCAGGAAGCAACAGTTAGAACTGGACATGGAACAACAGACTGGTTCCAAATAGGAAAAGGTGTACGTCAAGGTTGTATATTGTCACCTTGCTTATTTAACTTATATGCAGAGTACATCATGAGGAACGCTGGGCTGGAAGAAGCACAAGCTGGAGTCAAGATTGCTGGGAGAAATATCAATAACCTCAGATATGCAGATGACACTACCCTTATGGCAGAAAGTGAAGAGGAACTCAAAAGCCTCTTGATGAAAGTGAAAGAGGAGAGTGAAAAGGTTGGTTTGAAGCTCAACATTCAGAAAACAAAGATCATGGCATCTGGTCCCATCACTTCATGGGAAATAAATGGAAAAACAGTGGAAACAGTGTCAGACTTTGTTTTTTTGGGCTCCAAAATCACTGCAGATGCTGATTGCAGCCATGAAATTAAAAGACGCTTGCTCCTTGGAAGGAAAGTTATGACCAACCTTGATAGTATATTAAAAAGCAGAGACATTACTTTGCCAACCAAGGTCCATCTAGTCAAGGCAATGGTTTTTCCCGTGGTCATGTATGGTTGTGAGAGTTGGACTGTGAAGAAGGCTGATCGCCGAAGAATCGATGCTTTTGAACTGTGGTGTTGGAGAAGACTCTTGAGAGTCCCTTATACTGCAAGGAGATCCAACCAGTCCATTCTAAAGGAGATCAATCCTGGATGTTCATTGGAGGGACTGATGCTAAAGCTGAAACTGCAATACTTTGGCCACCTCATGCGACGAGTTGACTCACTGGAAAAGACTCTGATGCTGGGAAAGGTTGGGGGCGGGAGGAGAAGGGGACGACGGAGAATGAGATGGCTGGATGGCATCACCGACTCTGTGGACATGAGTTTGAGTGTACTCCGGGAGTTGGTGATGGACAGGGAGGCCTGGCGTGCTGTGATTCATGGGGTCGCGGAGAGTCGGACACGACTGAGCGACTGAACTGAACTGAACTGAACTGAAGACTTATAAGGTGGAGCATCTTTTCATATGCTTGTTTGCCATGTGTATGGCAGTGGTGAGGTTAATTGTTAAGGTCTTTGGCACATTTTCTAATTGTCGGTTGTTGTTTTTTCTTAAGTTTTAAGAGTTCTGTGTATATTTTGGGTAATAGTCTTCTATCAGATATGTCTTTGGCAAATATTTTCTCCCAGTCTGTGGACTTGTTTTCTCATTCACTTGACATTGTTTATAATAGTACAGAAGTTTTTACTTTTACATGAAGTCCAACTTATTCTTTAATTCTTTCATAAATGGTGCCTTTGGTATTGTATGTAAAAAGTCATCACCACACCCAAAGTCATCCAGGTTTTCTCTTGTTATACTCTAGGATTATATAATGTGTTTATATGTAGGTCTATTATCCATTTTGAGGTAGTTTTTGTGAAGAGTATATGTTCTAGATTTTTTTTTCTCACGTGTCTGCCCAGTTGTCTCAGCATTATTTGTTGAAGAGATTGCATTTCATTGTATTGCCTTTGCTCTTTTGTTAAAGATCAATGACTGTATTTATAGGGGTCTATTTCTGGATTCTCCATCATGTTCCACCCACCTATTTGTCTAGTCTTTTGCCAATACTACACTGTGTTGATTACTGTCGCATTATAGTAAGTTATGAAGTCAAAGTTTGTCAGTCCTCCAACTTTGTTCTCCTTCAATATTATTAATATGTTCTGTTCACATAGGTGATTAAATTTGTGGTCATAGAGTTGTTCATAATATTTCTTTATTATCCTTTTAATGTTCATTGGAACTAGAGTGATATACCCTCTTTCATGCTTTTCTTCTCTTTCATTTTGATATTATTAATTTCTATCCTCTCTCTTTTGTTCATAGTCTGGCAAGAGGTTTATCAATTTGTCTTTTCAAAGAATCAGTTTTATTTTTGCCAATTTTCTCTACCGATTTCCAGTTTTCTGTTTCATTTATTTCTGCTCTAATTCTTTAATTTATTTTTTATTGAAGGATAATTGCTTTACAGAATTTTGCTGTTTTCTGTCAAACCTCAACATGAATCAGTCATAGGTATACATATATCTCCTCCCTTTTGAACCTCCGTCCAATCTCTCTCCCCATCCCACCCCTCTAGGTTGATACAGAGCCCCTGTTTGAGTTTCCTGAGCCATACAGCAAATTCCCATTTTCCCCAAATTTCCCATCTATTTTACATATGGTAATGTCCTGGGTGTTCATTGGAAGGACTGATGCTAAAGCTGAAACTCCTTGGCCACTTCATGCAAAGGGTTGACTCACTGGAAAAGACTCTGATGCTGGAAGGGATTGGGGGCAGGAGAAGGGGACGACAGAGAATGAGATGGCTGGATGGCATTACCCACTCGATGGAAGTGGGTTTGAGTGAACTCCGGGAGTTGGTGATGGACAGGGAGGCCTGACGTGCTGTGATTCATGGGGTTGCATAGAGTCAGACACTAATGAGCGACTGAACTGACTGACTGACTGACTGAATGAATGTAAGTTTCCATGTTACTCTTTCCATACATCTCACCCTCTCTCCATGTCCATGAGTCTATTCTCTTTGTCTATTTTTCCACTGCTGCCCCATAAATAAGTTCTTCAGTACCATTCTTCTAGATTCCATATATACGTGTTAGAATATGATATTTATCTTTCTCTTTCTGACTCACTTCACTCTGTATAATAGGTTCTAGGTTCATCCACCTCATCAGAACTGACTCAAATGTGTTCCATTTTATGGCTGAGGAATATTCTGTTGTGTACATGTACCACAACTTTTTTATCCATTCATCTGTCGATGGACATCTAGGTTGCTTCCATGTTCTAGCTATTGTAAATAGTGCTGCAGTGAACATCGGGATACTTGTGTCTTTTTCAATTTTGGTTTCCTCAGAGTATATACTTTGGAGTGGGATCACTGGGTCATATGGTGGTTTTATTCCTTGTTTTTAAAGGAATCTCCATACCATTTTCCATAGTGGCTGTATCAATTTATATTCCCACCAACAGTGCAAGAGCTTTCCCTTTTCTCCACACCCTCGCCAGCATTTACTGTTTGTAGACTTTTTGATGACAGCCATTCTGACTGGTGTGAGGCGATCTCTCATTGTAGTTTTGATTTGCATTTCTCTAATAATGAGCAGTGTTGAGCATCTTTTCATGTGTTTGTTAGCCATCTATATGTCTTCTTTGAAGAAATGTCTATTTCAGTTTTTTTCCCACTTTTTGATTGGGTTGTTTGTTTTTCTGGCATTGAGTTGTATGAGCTGCTTGTATATTTTGGAAATTAATCCTTTGTCAATTGTTTCGTTTGCTATTTTCTTCCATTTTGAGGGTTGTCTTTTCACCTTGCTTATAGTTTCCTTTGCTGTGCAAAAGCTTTTAAGCTTAATCAGGTCCCATTGTTTACTTTTGTTTTTATTTCCATTGCTCTAGGAGGTGGATCATAGAGGATCTTGTTTTGATTTATGTCATCGAGTGTTCTGCCTATGTTTTCCTCTAAGTTTTATAGTTTCTGGTCTTACATTTAGGTCTTTAATATATTTTGAGTTTATCTTTGTGTATGGTGTTAGGAAGTGTTCTATATGGTGTTAGGAAGTGTTCTAATTTCATTCTTTTACATGTAGCTGTTCAGTTTTCCCAGCACCATTTATTGAAGAGGTTGTCTTTGCCCCATTGTATATTCTTGCCTCCTTTGTAAAAAATAAGGTACCCATAGGTGCATGGATTTATTTCTGGGCTTTCTCTCTTGTTCCATCAGTCTATATTTCTGTTTTTGTGCCAGTACCATACTGTCTTGATGACTGTAGCTTTGTAGTATAATCTGAAGTCTGGAAGGGTGATTCCTCCAGCGCGATCCTTCTTTCTCAAGACTGCTTTGGCTATTCGGGGTTTTTTGTGTTTCCATATGAATTGTGAAATTTCTTCTTTTTTTTCTGTGGAAAATGCCATTGGTAACTTGATAGGGATCACATTGAATTTGTAGATTGCATTTGGTAGTATAGTGATTTTCACAATAATATCGTGAAATCAATGAATCAATGATTCTTCCTACCCAGGAACATGGAATATATCTCCATCTGTTTAGGTCATCTTTGATTTCTTTCATTAGTTTCTTATAATTTTCTGTGTTCAGTTCGTTTGTCTCCTTAGGTAAGTTTATTCCTAGATATTTAATTCTTTTTGTTGCAATGGTGAATGGGATTGATTCCTTAATTTCTCTTTCTGATTTTTTATTGTTAGTATATAGAAATGCAAGTGATTTCTGTGTATTGATTTTGTATCTTGCAACTTTGTTAAATTCACTGATTAGTTCTAGTAATTTTCTGATACTATCATTAGGGTTTTCTGTGTACAGTATCATGTCATCTGCAAACAGTGAGAGCTTTACTTCTTCTTTTCTGATCTGGATTCCTTTTATTTCCTTTTCTTCTTTGATTGCTGTTGCTAGGACTTCCAAAACTGTGTTGAATAATAGTGGTGAAAGTGGATACCCTTGTCTTGTTCCTGATCTTAGGGGGAATGCTTTCAGTTTTTCACCACTGAGAATAATGTTTGCTGTAGGCTTATGATATATGGCCTTTACTGTGTTGAGGTAGGTTCATTTTATGCCCATATTTTGAAGAGTTTTAATCATAAATGGGTGCTGAATTTTGTCAAAGGCTTTTTCTGCATCTATTGAGATTATCATGTAACTTTTATCTTTCAGTTTGTTAATATGGTGTATCACACTGATTGATTTGTGTAGACTGAAGAATCCTTATATTCCTGGAATAAACCCAACTTGATCATGGTGTATGAGCTTTTTGACGTGTTGCTGAATTCTGTTTGCTAAAATTTTGTTGAGGATTTTGGATCTATGTTCATCAGTGATACTGGCCTATAGTTTTCTTTTTTTGTGCTGTCTTTGTCTGGTTTTGGTATCAGGGTGATAGTGGCTTCATAGAATGAGTTTGGAAGTGTTCCTTCCTCTGCAGTTTTTTGAAAGAATTTTAGAAGGATAGGCATTAGCTCTTCTCTAAATCTTTGATAGAATTCTCCTGTGAAGCCGTCTGGTCCTGGGCTTTTGTTTCTGGGAGATTTTTGATCACAGCGTCAATTTCAGTGCTTGTAATTGGGTTGTTCATAAGTTCTATTTCTTCTTGGTTCAGTCTTGGAAGATTGAACTTTTCTAAGAATCTGTCCATTTGTTCCAGGTTATCCGTTTTATTGCCATATAGTGGTTCATAATATTCTCTCATAATCCTTTGTATTTCTGCATTGTCTGTTGTAACCTCTCCTTTTTCATTTCTAATTTTGTTGATTTGATTCTTCTCTCTTTTTTCTTGATGAGTCTGGCTAAAGGCTTTTAAATTTTGTTTATCTTCTCAAAGAAACAGCTTTTAGTTTCATTAATCTTTACTATTGTTTCCTTCATTTCTTTTTCATTTATTTCTGCTCGGATCTTTATGATTTCTTTCCATCTACTAATTTGGGGGGGGGGGCTGTTGTTCTTCTTTTTCCAGTTGTTTTAGGTGTAAAGTTAGGTTGTCTACTTGGTCTTTTTCTTGTTTCTTGAGGTAGGATTGTATTGCTATAAACTTCCCTCTTATAACTGCTTTTGCTGCATCCCATAGATTTTGAGTTGTCATGTTTTGTCATTTGTTTCTAGAAATTTTTTTATTTCCCTTTTGACTTCACTTTTGACTTCTTCAGTAACCTGTTGGTTATTTAGAAACGTGTTGCTTAATTGCCATATATTTAATCTCTTACAGTTTTTTTCTTGTAATTGATATCTAGTCTAATAGGATTGTGGTCAGAGAACATGCTTGATACGATTTCAAGTTTCTTAAATTTACTGAGGTTTGATTTGTGACCCAAGATGTGGTCTATCCTGAAGAATATTCCATGTGAACTTGAGAAGGAGGTGTATTCTTCTGCATTTGGATGGAATGTCCTGACGATATCAATGAGCTCCATCTCATCTAATGTATCATCTAAGACTTGTATTTTCTTATTAATTTTCTGTTTTGATGATCTATCCATTGGTGTGAGTGGGGTATTAAAGTCTCCTACTAATATTGTATTACTGTCAGTTTCTCCTTTTATGTCTGTTAGTGTTTGTCTTATGTACTGAGATGCTCCTATGTTGGGTGCACAGATATTTACAATTGTTATGCCTTCCTCTTGGATTGATCCCTTGATCATTACATAGTGTCTTTCCTTATCTCTTGTAATATTCTTTATTTTATGATCTATTTTGTCTGATATGAGAATTGCTACTCCAGCTTTCTTTTGCTTCCCATTTGCATGGAATATATTTTTCCATCCTCTCACTTTCAGTCGATATGTGTCTTTAGGTCTGCAGTGGGTTTCTTGTAGAGAGCATGTATATGAGTCTTGTTTTTGTATCCATCCAGCCAGTCTGTGTCTTTTGGTTGGAGCATTTAATCCATTTACACTTAAAGTAATTATTCATATATATGTTCCTATTGCCATTTTCTTAATTGTTTGGGGTTGATTTTGTAGATCTTTTTCCCTCTTTTGTATTTCTTGACTATATAAATCCTTTTAACAATTGTTGTAAAGTTGGTTTGGTGGTACTGAATTCTCCTGATTTTTGCTTGTCTGAAAAGTTTTTTATTTCTCCATCAATTTTGAATGAGATCCTTTCCAGATACAGTAATCTTGGTTGTAGATTTTTCCCTTTCAGTACTTTAAATATATCCTGCCATTCCCTTCTGTCCTGCAGAGTTTCTCTGAAAGATCAGTTGTTAAGTGTATGGGGTTTCCCTTATATGTTACTTGTTGCTTCTCCCTTGCTGCTTTTAATATTCTTTCCTTGTTTTTAGCCTTTGTTTCTTGAGAGTCCCTTGTACTGCAAGGATATCCAACCAGTCCATTCTAAAGGAGATCAATCCAGGGTGTTCATTGGAAGGACTGATGCTAAAGCTGACACTGCAATACTTTGGCCACCTCATGCGACGAGTTGACTCACTGGAAAAGAGTCTGATGCTGGGAAAGGTTGGGGGCAGCAGGAGAAGGGGACAACGGAGAATGAGATGGCTGGATGGCATCACCGACTCTGTGGACATGAGTTTGAGTGAACTCTGGGAGTTGGTGATGGACAGGGAGGCCTGGCGTGCTGTGATTCATGGGGTCGCAGAGAGTCGGACACGACTGAGCAACTGAACTGAACTGAACTGAGTTTAATTAGTATGTGTCTTGGTATGTTTCTCCTTGGGTTTTTCTTGTATGGGACTCTTTGTGCCTCTTGGACTTGATTGACTATTTCTTTTTCCATGTTGGGGAAATTTTCAACTATAATCTCTTCAAAAATTTTCTCATACTTTTTATTTTTCTCTTCTTCTTCTGGACCCCTATAATTTGAATGTTGGTGCATTTGATATTGTCCTAGAGGTCTCTGAGACTATCCTCAGTTCTTTTCATTTGTTTTACTTTATTCTGCTCTTCAGAAGTTATTTCCACCATTTTATCTTCCAGCTCACTGATTTGTTCCTCTGCTTCAGATATTCTGCTATTGATTCCTTCCAGAGTATTTTTAATTTCAGTAACTGCATTGTTTGTCTCTGTATGTTTATTCTTTAATTCTTCTAGGTCTTTGTTAATGGATTCTTGCATTTTCTGCATTTTGTTTTCAAGGTTTTTGATCATCTTTACTATCATTATTCTGAATTCATTTTCAGGTAGTTTGCCTACTTCTTCTTCATTTATTTGGACTTCTGTGTTTCTAGTTTGCTCCTTCATTTGTGTAGTATTTCTCTGACTTTTCATTATTTTTTAAATTTATTTTGTTTGAGGTCTGCTTTTCCCAGGTATCAAGGTTGGATTCTTTCTTCCTTTTGGCTTTGGTCCTCCTAAGGTTGGTCCAGTGATTTGTGTAAGCTTCGTATAGGGTGAGATTTGTTTGTTTGTTTTTCCTCTGATGGGCAAGGCTGACTGAGGTGGTAATCCTGTCTGCTGATGACTGGGTTTGTAGTTTGGTTTTGTTTGTTGTTTAGATGAGGCATCCTGCACAGGGTAATACTGGTGTTTGGGTGATGCCAGGTCTTGTATTTGAGCAATTTCTTTTGTGTGAGTTCTCACTATCTGATACTCTCTAGGGTTAGTTCTCTGGTAGTCTAGGGTCTTGGAGTCAGTGTTCCCAGTCCAAGGGCTCAGGGCTTGATCTAGAGTTTTGCATGGTTCTATATATTCTTTTCCACTTGTCAGGTACTCCTGGCTGCTCTCAGCTGGTGTTCTGCATGCACTTCTGTGTCTGAAGGTGTATTCCTGATGCATCTGTGGAGAGAGATGTACTCCACATCCACCTACTCCTCTGCCATATTCTTCTCTCTATTTCTTCTCTAATTCTTATTGCTTTCCTCAGTGGACTTTGGATTTTTTCCCCCTAGCTTCTTAAGATGAAAATTTAGATTACTGATTTTAGATCTTTCTTATTTTTTAATATATCCATTCAAAGCCATAAAATTCCCTTTAAATACTATTTTCACTGCATCTCACAAATTTTGATAGATTCTGTTTTAATTTTCATTTAGTTCAAAATATTTAAAAATTTCTCCTGACATTTCTTTGATTAATGTATTATTTAGAAGTGTGCTATTTAATCTCCATGCATTTGGGGATTTTCCAGTTATCCTTCTGTTATTGATTTTGAGTTTAATTCCATTATGCTTTGACAGTAGATATTGTACAATTTCTGTTCTTTTAAATTTGCTTTATGATGCAGAATGTGGTCTAGGTGAATGTTCCATCTGAGTTTAAAAATAACGTGTATTCTGCTGTTGTTGTCTATAGATATCAGTTATATTCAGTAATTTTATTAGATAGTTGTTTTTATTGAAATAGTTGATATATAATATTGTTAGTTTCAGGTTTACTATATAATGATTGAATATTTGCACACATTGTGAAATGATCATCATGATAAGTCTAGCAACCATCTATCCCCAAACAATATAATGTTGACCATATTCTTGATGTTGAATAGTACATCCCTGAGTTCGGTTCAGTTGCTCAGTTGTGTCTGACTCTTTGCGACCCCATGGATTGCAGCATGTCAGTCTTCCCTGTCCATCACCAACTCCCCTACCCTACTCAAACTCATGTCCATCGTGTCGGTGATGCCATCCAACCATCTCATCCTCTGTTGCTCCCTTCTTCTCCTGCCTTCAATCTTTCCCAGCATCAGGGTCTTTTCTAAGTGAGTGGTTCTCTGCATCAGGTGGCCAAAGTATTAGAGTTTCAGTTTCAGCATCAGTACTTCCAAAGAATATTCAGGACTGATTTCCTTTAGGATAGACTGGCTGGATCTCCTTGCAGTCCATGAGACTCTCAAGAGTCTTCTCCAACACCACAGTTCAAAAGCCTCAATTCTTCAGTGCTCAGCTTTCTTTATAGTCCAACTCTCACATCCACATACGACTACTGGAAAAACCATAGCCTTGACTAGATGACCTTTGTTGGCAAAGTAATGTCTCTGCTTTTTAATATGCTGTCTAGGTTGGTCATAGCTTTCCTTCCAAGGAGCAAGCATCCTTTAATTTCATGGCTGAAGTCACCATCTGTAGTGATTCTGGAGCCTCCAAAAGTAGTCTCTCACTGTTTCCATTGTCTCCTCATCTATTTGCCATGAAGTGTTGGAACCGGATGCCATGATCTTAGTTTTCTGAATGTTGAGTTTTAAGCCAACTTTATCACTCTCCTCTTTCACTGTCATCAAGACGCTCTTTAGTTCTTCTTTGCTTTCTGCCATAAAGCTGGTGTCATCTGCATATCTGAGGTTATTGATTGTAACTTATTATATAACTGGAGGTTTGTAACTCTTAATTCCCTTCATCTATCTTACCCCCTTCACTTCCCTCGTTTCTGGTAATTATATCTCGTATTGATGGTGCTGTTGAGTTTAACTATGTCTTTACTGATTTTCTGTTTGCTGGGTCTGTTCATTTCTCATAGAGGGTTATTGATGTCTTCAACTATGATAATAGTGTCATCTATTTCTCCTTGAAATTCTATTGGTTTTTGCCTCATGTAATTTGATACTGTGTTGTTAGGTGCATACATGTTAAAAATTGCTCTGTTTTCTTGGAGTATTGACTTCTTTATCACTATGTAATGTCCTTTATCCTTGATAACTTTCCTTGCTTTGAAGTCTGCTCTGTCTGAAATTTATATAATTACCTCTGCTTTCTTTCTATGAGTTAGCATGGCTTCCCAGTTGATAAAGAATCTGCCTGCAATGTGGGAGACCTGGGTTCAATCTCTGGGTTGGGAAGATCCTATGGAAAAGGGAAAGGCTACCCACTCCAGTATTCTGGCCTGGAGAATTCCATAGACTGTATAGTCCATGGGGTCGCAAAGAGTCGGACATGACTGAGTGACTTTCACTTTTGCTTTTCATGGAGTATTTTCTCCACTTATTTACCTTTTATCTTTATACTGAAAGTGTGTTTCTTATAGATAACATATAGTTGGGCCTTGGGCCTTAGTTTTTGATCCACTCTGACAATCAGTGGCTTTTAATTGGTGAACTTAGACAACTGACATTCAAAGTGGTTATTGATATAGTTGGATTATATCTATCATGTTTGTGACAGTTTTCTGTCTGTTGCTCTTATTCTTTGTGGCTGTTTTGTCTTCCACTCTTTTTTCTGCCTTTGTGGGTTTTAATTGAGCATTTTATATATCATTTTCTATCCTTTCTTAGAATGTCAGTTAGTTAATTTGTTTTTAAAAAAATTTTAGTGACTGATCTAGAGTTTGCAACATATAACTAACTCAAGTCTATTCTCAAAGAACACTATACCACTTCACAGATGGTGTGAGTACCTTATAATAACAAAATAATCCTAATTCCTTCCTCTTACTCCTTCCATCCCTTGTATCATTGTTATCATTAATTTTATTTATATATAAGCAAACATAAATGTGTGTAAATATAAATTTATTATAATTAGATGCACATATATAATATACAGAAACATACATAATCAAATTCATTCTTGCCATTATTATTTTGAACAAACTATTTTGTTAGATCAATTAATTAAAAAATGATTTTTTATTTTACTTCATATATTCTTTCTATAATGCTCTTCTTTTCTTTATGTAGGCGCAAGTTTCTAACTTATTTTCTTACTCTAGAGAACTTCAACATTTCTTAAAAGGCAAATCTAATGGCAACTTATTCTCTCAATTTTTATCTGTCCAAGAAAGTCTTTCTTTCTCTTTGATTTCTGAAGAATAATTTCACAGGGTACAGAATACTATGTTGGTGGTTTTTATTCTCTCAACACTTTAAATATTTCGCACCACCCTTCTATTCCTTGCATCATTTCTAAGAAATCAGACATAATTCTTTTCTTTTGTTTCCTTATGCACACTTAGTCGCTCAGTCGTGCCCGACTGTTTGCAACCCCATGAGCTGTAGCCCGCCAGGCTCCTCTGTCCATGGGGATTCTCCAGGCAAGAATACTGGAGTGGGTTGCCATGCCCTCCTCCATGTTTCCTTATAGGTAGGTATATTTTCTTTCTTTTGATATTTTTTCCTTATCCTTGATTTTCCACAATTTGAATATGATATGCCTCAGTGTGGTTTTTATGGCACTTATTATGCTTCGTATTCTCTGAGATTTCTGATCTGTGGTGTGGTATCTACAATTTACTGAGGGGGAATTCCCAGTCATTATTGTTTCAAATATTTATAGTCTCTCTCTTTTCCTTCTGATATATTCATTATGTGTACTTTACACCTTTTCCCACAGTCCTCAAGTGCTTGTTTTTTGCAGTCTTTGTTGTCTTTACTTTTCAATTTTGGAAATTTCTATTGAAATAGCCTCTAGCTCAGAGATTTTTTTCCCTCAGTCATGTCCAGTCTACTAACAAGTCCATTAAAGGCATTTTCATTTCTGTTTCTGTGTTTTTTTTTCATCTCTAGCACTTCTTTTTTTTTTTTAAGGATTTCCATCTTTCTGCTTACATTGCTGCTGCTGCATCGCTTCAGTCGTGTCCAACTCTGTGTGACCCTATAGACAGCAGCCCACCAGACTCCCCCATCCCTGGGATTCTCCAGGCAAAAACACCCATCTGTTATTAGATGCTATTTTATCCAGTGGAACCTTAGCATATTTTAAAAATATTTATTTATACATTTGGCTGTGTCGGTCTTAGTCGCAGCAAATGGGATCTAGTTCCCTGACCAGCAATCGAGTCCAGGTCCCCTGCATTGGGAGCCTGGTGTCTTAGACACCAGACCACCAGGGAACTCCCTTAGAATATTAATCATTGTTGTTTTAAATTCCCTATCTGAAAATTCCAACATCTCTGCCATGTCTGATTCAAATTGTTTCTTGTCTTTTCTTAAGCTTTTTCATATGTCATTTTTTCTTGTCAGTCATAATGTACTGGGTGTAAGGAACTGATGTAAATTGAACCCCTGTCTCTTGCATCTCCTGCGTTGGCAAGTGGATTCTTCACCACTGTACCACGTAATGTGGTGGTGGGGGCGGGGGGAAATTCTAAAGTCCTATGATTGTGCTGTGCTGTGCTGAGTCACTTCAGTCATGTCTGACTCTTTGTGACCCTAGGGGCTGCCAGGTAGTCTGCCAGGCTCCTCTACCCATGGAAATCTCCAGGCAAGAATACTGGAGTGGGTTGCCATGCTCTCCTCCAAGAGATCTTCAGGGATGGAACCTGAGTCTCCTACATTGGCAGGTGGGTTCTTAACCACTAGCACCACCTGAGAAGCCCAGTCCTATGACTAAAAGTTCAGTCTTTTAGCAAGCCTGTGCTTTTGGACCATAAACTTCACTAGTGCTTCTCAGCCTTCCTTTTTTCCTCTCTCCTGAATTGGGACAGGATGGCTGAGTGGGCTGGAGTTGGTTATTCTCCTTCTCCGTTGTAGAAGGCTAGAGGTTACTTCTAACTAGAGTTGGGTACTTCCCTTCTCCCAGGCCTGACAATATAGCAGCAGACTAGGTTTTGGTTGACCAGTTGCTGCTGAGGATAGGCCTTGCTAAGAAGAATACATTGATCTGGTGTATTTAAAAATGGTTCCTTTCTTCTCCCTTGCAGGAAGCACAAAGGCTTTTTTCTCCCTCCTGATATCTACTGTGAGGATCTGGTGGAGAACCTAGAGGTAAATCTCACAAAACTGCAGAGGCCCCCCATGACCAAGTCCCTGGAGTTTTCTGCACTGAGCTTCCAGCAATCCATCAGTTACCGTGCAGGCTTCTCTACCTTGGTACTTCTTCCCTGGTGGTTTCTACATCCAGATCTCTGCTCTATGTCTCCCTGTATTTGCTTGTCTGTCTCTTCAGTTTTGGAGATGGTGGCTACCTTGTGTTACCTCCTCTCTTACAAATCCAAGAAGAATTATTGACGTTTCAGTCTGTTCAGCCATTTGTGTTGTTATGAGGATCAAATGGCAACTTCCAAGCTCTACATGTGGAACCAGAGACCAGACATCCAATGGTGTTATTTTGAATTCTCATTATTAGAGCTCAAATACTGCTACTTATTAAAATTCTAATAATAATTTAAAATTTTAAAATAAGATGGCTAACAAGTCAGATATAAATAATTAAATCTAATATTATGAGTGAAAGATCAGGCAGGTCATTCTGGATATGTAAATATGCTATTACTGCTTTGGATAGTGGCCTTTCTGAAAATATATTTTACTAAACAGATACATTTTTAAGAATTTAAAGGAGATCAAACTAGTCAATCCTAAAGAAAATCAACCCTGAATATTCACTGGAAGGACTGATGCTGAAGCTGAAGCTCCAGTACTTTGGCCACCTGATGCAAAGAGCCAACCCATTGGAAAAGACCCTGATGCTAAGAAAGATTGAAGGCAAAAGGAGAAGAGGGCAACAGGAGATGAGATGGTTAGCTGGCATCAACAACTCAGTGGACATGACTTTGAGCAAACCCTGGGAGATAATGGAGGACAGAGAAGCCTGGCGTGCTGCAATCCATGGGGTTGCCAAGAGTTGGACACAACTTAGCAACTAAATAGCAACAACACATTTTTAAGAACATGTCAAAGAAAGATAAAGTGGAGAAAATATGTGATAAAATTAATGGGTGTCATTTTGGAATGATGGAACATTTACAAGCTTATTTCTTTCGGTGAATTGGTTTGTATACATTTACTACAATGAGCATATTTATAATCAGAAAAAAGATAAAAATAATACAAATGGTATTTAAAATGAACTCACTTCTTGGTGCTTCTTTTTATATTTGCTTTCCAATTTTGCTAACATTGTTTTGCATAATTAGAAAACATCAATCTTATAAATGTTAAAAAAGTAGGAAAATACTATCACTCAACTGTAAAGTATATACTTCTATGTTGGCTTTCTTTATCAGTTGTATCATGCTAAGGCAGGAAATAAATAATCAAAAAAAAAGAAACAAAAATATATGTAGGTCAGAGGCAGTAAGAGAACTGCCATAATGATCCATAAATCATTTTTCAGTACACGTCTAACTTTTCAAGGTAGTTACACAATTTCAAGGGCAAGCATATAATATTTGCAAGTACACTAGGAAATTTTAAAAGAATCTTCGGACGATAATGCCCAAACTCATTGCCCTCTTGCTTTGTTCAAGTCCTATGCTGGCTGCCCCAAATGCAAAGATCCTATAGATTCCATAGGTTTCTCTCTTAGGTAAAGTTAGAGAAGGGAGGCCATAGTGTAAAGAGTGGTGTGTTACTAGCCCTGTACTGAAAGGTCAAATCCCAGCTGGCCCAGACAGGAATTTTCTGTAGGGAAGCATGGGAAGGAAGGCTTAGTGCACACCAAGGAGGTGAGGAATGAGAGGTAGATGGGAGGGGGCATCCTAAGCCAGGGATAAGAGCTGGGAACAAGCACAGAGAAGCAGCCAGGAACTGTGCTCAAAGCGGCACACCCGACAGATGCCTGATTAGTTTGAAGAGATTACACAAGATGGTGAATTCAAGCCTAAGGTATTTTGGTTTTTCTTTGTAGGCAATGGAGAGCCTTTGAAGGATTTTGAACATGCACTGATAAGATAGAAACTGTTCTTTAGAGTGATTTATTTTGCACTATGGGGTTATCCATCTCTATCCATCTGTAGCCTTGCAGGCATAGATTGTGTCTGATTCACTGTTGTCCCCACATTCAGGGCTAATTCTAGCTGTTTCAATACCACTGTGCAAAGCAGAAAGGGTGGCCCCTCTGGGTAGACTCAGTCCTCCAAGGCCAATGCTTGGTGAGCTGACCATACCTGTGTGAAAAAGATCTTCTGGGAAGAAGTACCAATCACAAAGTTCCATGGCTTGATGAGTAAATAAAATAATATTATATACACTTCCTCTGCATCTCATTCTGTAACAATACAGAGTGGATACTCCCATCCCCTTACCCTGCCATGTTTACTGCTAACAAGAGAATTCACTGTTTAAAAACAGTTAGATAATCATGTCATAATTTATTCCACTTCTGTTGTTTTGAGGTTTCTACCTGGAAACAAACAATGTTGCAATTCATTTATATTTTTTTGAGAGTATGGTATGGCTTAAATAATGTAAGAAATGTCTTTCCTTCAAAGCTTAGGTACAACTCAGCTGCCAAAGCATTTTGACTTGAATCTTTTCAAAGTGAGAAATCTATTTTTTAACATCTCCCAAGGCTATTGATATGCTTAATATTTTTTTACCTCTTCTAGGGTCAATGTTAACAGTTTATGTTTGAGTCAAAAATCATCCATTTCCTTTAAATTTAGCCACAGACTTTTATATAATCATATTTCTTTGTGATTATTTTCATTTTTTTCACACTAAATTCTTGATGTTTCTCTCAAATCTGCTCTTTGTCCAGTTTTATGGAGATCAGAAAAAGAAGCCATCATCTTCATCCCAAATTTAAAGTCATCTTTAAACTTCTATCTTTCACCTCCGACATTCAATCTTCCATTCAGCCCTGTCTGCCTCTACAATAACTCTTCAGTCCGTCCACCCATTCCTCCTGACTGCCATTGCCATTTCTTCACTACCTTAGCCTTGGGAATCTAATCCAAAGAAATAAGTAATGACATATAAGGATATCAGATACAAGTAATAATAACAATACCATCAATAATAATAGCCAATATATACTAAACACATTTTATATGCCAGATACTGTTTAAAATGTTTTACAAATATTAAGCCATTTTATCAACATGGCAACCCAATAAGGTAAATACTATTACTTTTCCCATTTTACAACTGTACTAGAAAATATATGTACAAGGATGTTTATCACAATGCCATTTATAACAAGGACAAAGAGATTGCCTATCATTGCTGGAATAGCTGAATAAAACGTGACCATCCAACGGAAGCAAACTAAGTGCCCGTTAACAGATGAGTGGATAAGGAAGATGTGGTGAATATATAAACAGAATACTGCTTAGCCATTAAAAAGAAAAAAAATTGCCATTTGCAGCAACATGGATGGATATGGAGGGTATAATGCTAAGTGAAACAAGCCAGAGAAATACAAATGGTGTATAATATTACTTATATGTGGAATATAAAAAATACAACAAACTAGTGAATATAACAAAAGAGAAGCAGATTCACAAACACAGCGAACAAACTAGTGGTTACCAGTGGGGAGAGGGAAGGAGGAAGGCACAATATAGGGTTGGGGGAGTAAGAGATGCAAACTATTACGTATAAAATAAGCTACAAGGATGTATTGTGCAACATGGGAAAATAGCCAATATTTTATAATAACTGTAAATGGAGTATGACTTTTAAAAATTGTGAATCACTATATTGTATACCCGTAACATATAATATTGTACAGCAACTATACTTCCATAAAAGTTTTTTAAAAACTAGACCATACATATCATATAATAGTGTGTAACTAAAAGGAATGGGTGAATTTAACTCGGATGACCATTATATCTAATACTGTGGGCAGGAAACCCTTAGAAGAAATGGAGTAGCCATCATGGTCAACAAAAGAGTCCGAAATGCAGTACTTGGATGCAGTCTTAAAAATGACAGAATGATTTCTGTTCGTTTCCAAGGCAAACCATTCAATATTACAGTAATCCAGGCCTATGCCCCAACCAGTAATGCTGAAGAAGCCGAAGTTAATCGGTTCTATGAAGACCTACAAGACCTTTTAGAACTAACACCCAGAAAAGATGTCCTTTTCATTATAGGGGACTGGAATGCAAAAGTAGGAAGTCAAGAAACACCTGGAGTAACTGGCAAATTTGGCCTTGGAGCACGGAATGAAGCAGGGCAAAGGCTAATAGAGTTTTGCCAAGAGAAAGCACTGGTCATAGCAAACACCCTCTTCCAACAACACAAGAGAAGACTCTACACATGGACATCACCAGATGGTCAACACCGAAATCAGATTGATTATATTCTTTGCAACCAAAGATGGAGAAGCTGTATACAGTTAGCGAAAACAAGACTAGGAGCTGACTGTGGCTCAGATCATGAACTCCTTATTGCCAAATTCAGACTTAAATTGAAGAAAGTAGGGAAAACCACTAGACCATTCAGATATGACCTCAATCAAATCCCTAATGATTATACAGTGGAAGTGAGAAATAGATTTAAGGGACTAGATCTGATTGATAGAGTGCCTGATGAACTCTGGACGGAGGTTCGTGACATTGTACAGGAGACAGGGACCAAGACCATCCCCATGGAAAAGAAATGCAAAAGAGCGAAATGGCTGTCTGAGGAGGCCTTACAAATAGCTGTGAAAAGAAGAGAGGCGAAAAGCAAAGGAGAAAAGGAAAGATATAAGCATCTGAATGCAGAGTTCCAAAGAATAGCAAGGAGAGATAAGAAAGACTTCCTCAGTGATCAATGCAAAGAAATAGAGGAAAACAACAGAATAGGAAAAACAAGAGACCTCTTCAAGAAAATTAGAGATTCCAAGGGAACATTTCATGCAAAGATGGGCTCGATAAAGGACAGAAATGGTATGGACCTAACAGAAGCAGAAGATATTAAGAAGAGGTGGCAGGAATACACAGAAGAACTGTACAAAAAAGATCTTCACGGCCAAGATAGTCACGATAATGTGATCACTGACCTAGAGCCAGACATCTTGGAATGTGAAGTCAAGTGGACCTTAGAAAGCATCACTACGAACAAAGCTAGTGGAGGTGATGGAATTCCAATTGAGCTATTTCAAGTCTTGAAAGATGATGCTGTGAAAGTGCTGCACTCAATATGCCAGCAGATTTGGAAAACTCAGCGCTGGCCACAGGACTGGAAGAGGTCAGTCTTCATTCCAATCCCAAAGAAAGGCAATGCCAAAGAATGCTCAAACTACCGCACAATTGCACTCATCTCACACGCTAGTAAAGTCATGCTCAAAATTCTCCAAGCCAGGCTTCAGCAGTATGTAAACCGTGAACTCCCAGATGTTCAAGCAGGTTTTAGAAAAGGCAGAGGCATCAGAGATCAAATTGCCAACATCCGCTGGATCATGGAGAAAGCAAGAGAGTTTCAGAAAAACATCTATTTCTGCTTCATTGACTATGCCAAAGCCTTTGACTGTGTTGATCACAATAAACTGTGGAACATTCTGAAAGAGATGGGAATCCCAGACCACCTGACCTGCCTCTTGAGAAACCTGTATGCAGGTCAGGAAGCAACAGTTAGAACTGGACATGGAACAACAGACTGGTTCCAAATAGGAAAAGGTGTACGTCAAGGTTGTATATTGTCACCTTGCTTATTTAACTTATATGCAGAGTACATCATGAGGAACGCTGGGCTGGAAGAAGCACAAGCTGGAATCAAGATTGCTGGGAGAAATATCAATAACCTCAGATATGCAGATGACACTACCCTTATGGCAGAAAGTGAAGAGGAACTCAAAAGCCTCTTGATGCAAGTGAAAGAGGAGAGTGAAAAGGTTGGCTTGAAGCTCAACATTCGGAAAACAAAGATCATGGCATCTGGTCCCATCACTTCATGGGAAATAGATGGGGAAACAGTGGAAACCGTGTCAGACTTTATTTTTCTGGGCTCCAAAATCACTGCAGATGCTGATTGCAGCCTTGAAATTAAAAGACGTTTGCTCCTTGGATGGAAAGTTATGACCAACCTAGATAGTATATTAAAAAGCAGAGACATTACTTTGCCAACCAAGGTCCGTCTAGTCAACGCAATGGTTTTTCCCGTGGTCATGTATGGATGTGAGAGTTGGACTGTGAAGAAAGCTGATCGCCAAAGAATCGATGCTTTTGAACTGTGGTGTTGGAGAAGACTCTTGAGAGTCCCTTATACTGCAAGGAGATCCAACCAGTCCATTCTAAGGGAGATTGATCCTGGGTGTTCATTGGAGGGACTGATGCTAAAGCTGAAACTACAATACTTTGGCCACCTCATGCGACGAGTTGACTCACTGGAAAAGAGTCTGATGCTGGGAAAGGTTGGGGGCGGGAGGAGAAGGGGACGACGGAGAATGAGATGGCTGGATGGCATCACCGACTCTGTGGACATGAGTTTGAGTGTACTCCGGGAGTTGGTGATGGACAGGGAGGCCTGGCGTGCTGTAATTCATGGGGTCACGGAGAGTCGGACACGACTGAGCGACTGAACTGAACTGAACTGAACTAAAAGGATGATTTGGATTAGTTCTCAACCCTGGTTACACACAGGATTATCTGAGTTGCTTTTGAAAAATAGCTGCTGGGGTCCCACCCCAAACCAATTAAATCAGTCTCTGGGTGTTAGTTATGGTGAGAGTCACTGAGTTATATTTGGTAGTTACTGTGGAGGGATGTCCATAACAAATCACCAATGATGCCAAGAAGGATACATAACGTAATGCCATCTTTTCAAAACAAGGACAAACAGCCTCAATATGAGTGTGTGTATCTGTATCTTTATGCTACACTTATGTTTAGTGTCTATAGATACACTATATAGATATAATATACTTATGTGACATATATTACATATAGTATATATAACATAATTTCCCCAGTGGCTCAGCAGTAAAGAATCTACCTGCAATGCAGGAGACTCAGGTTTGATCCCTGGGTTGGGAAGATCCCCTGGAGAAGGGCATGGCAGCCCACTCCAGTATTCTTGCTGGGAGAATCCCATGGACAAAGGAGCCTGGCGGGCTACAGTCCATGGGGTCACAAAGAGTACTACATGAATGAGCACACACTGCACAAATATAACATACAGTAACACGCAGAAAAGGTGCATATATGTTAACATGAAAAAAGCACAGAAATACACACACATTAGCTAAGAAATGGAATACAAATGATTCGTAAGTGGGAGACAGAGACAGGAAGCAGAGGGAAGATAGGAAGAAGCTAAAAAAAGGAAAAGAAGCTTATAGCTGCTCTTCACCATATAAAACAGCAAATATTCTCATAGCAATTATCTCAAGGAAGTGAAATTTCAGCTAAGTTTTTATAGATCCCTGGGTAAAAATAAAAAAAAAAAAAACGTTTTCTAAATGTAAAAAAACCATTTTCTAAATGTAAAAAACGTTTTCATGGGATTTCCCCAGTGGTACAGTAGATAGAAATCTGCCTGCTAATCAGGGGACACAGGTTGGATCCCTGGTCTGGGAAGCAACCAAGCCCCTACGCCACAACTACTGATACTGCACTCTAGAACCCCAAGCCACAACAAGTGAAGCCCACGTGCCCCCAGAGAAGCCACCGCAATGAGAAGCCTGCACACCACAAGGAAGAGTAGCCCCCATTCTCTGCAACTAGAGAAAGCCCATGGACAGCTTGCGTGCACTTGTACCAGTGCAACCAAAAATAATAAATGAATGAATAAATTATGAAAAAATTGTCATTGTTTATATAATCAGAAAAAAACTTTTACATTATCTTGCTGTTTTTTTTTTTCCAAGCTGTCTTCTGCTTATGGCTTTAGCACACACCGTGTTCCCTGTTGGAAGAATGCTCCTCTGATCCTCTGCCTGGCTAACTCTTCCTTATCTTTAAGAGCTCAACTTACATATCAGTTCCTCAGAACTGCTTCCAGCTGGATCAGAATGCGTTCCCTCTGTCACGTTCAATCCTTTCCCACTGTCCTCTGCTTTCAGAGCACGTATCAGAGTTTGAGATGAAATGTGTACGTATAGCACATACATATGTGGACACAAAGCATGTCTGTTACCCGCTCTACAGTGGGAGCCACAAGCAGTCGGGAACCAGCTCTGCTTGGCTCTCAGTGAATCCCCAGTTCCTTGCCCAGGGTTGGACACACAGAGATCTCACAAACAAACAACAAACAAAAACACCTTGGTAAGTGCTTGGATCATTTCTCTGAATTGAGGAACTTCCCACATGTCCCTACTTGTACCTTAACGAGATTTTGTGCTCTCTGATGTCTGAGACTGTCTTCTACCTCTCAGCTGTCTCTTGAGTGCTCTGCAGAGCTCTGGCTGATTGCGTAAGTTGCTAACCCCGGTTTCCCCAGGAGTATTAGCATTCTTCCTCCCAGGACCACTGTTGCTGTCTCCTTCTGCTGCTCTGGGAGAAAGATAAATGGGTATAAAGTTCCTAACTAACCCAGAGGTCTCAGCTCTTTTGACTATACTTAGATGTTCTTTAGTTGCCAAGACAATTACAAGGCTTTTTTTTTTTTTTTTTTGTAGGCTTTCCCCTTCTTCATTCCCCGCAATGGTGGAGCCTACTGTCTCCTCTTACTATGGACTTCATTTTTTTTTTTCAGTCGCTCAGTCGTGTCTGACTCTTTGCGACCCCATGAATCACAGCACGCCAGGCCTCCCTGTCCATCACCAACTCCAGGAGTCCACCCCTCAAAACTCCTATGTTGAATTCCTAATCCCTAGTATCTCAGAATGTGACTATATTTTGAATGAGGGCCTTTAAAGAGGTAATGAAATTAAAATGAAGCCATTTAAGTGGGTCTTAATCCAATCTGACTAGTGGCCTTATGAAAAAAGGGAGAAACACCAAGATGCACGTGAACAAAGAAAAGGCCATGTGATGACAGAGTGAGAAAGTGGCCACCTGCAAACCAAGGACCACCCTCAAGAGAAACCAAACCTGCTGACACCTTGATCTTGGCCTTCTAACCTCTAGGACCATGAGAAGATAAACTTCATTGCTAAGCCACCCAGTCTGCAGTGTTTTATTCCAGCAGCCATGGCACAGCAGTATATCTCTGCTGAAGAACTCAGTGAGTTCCCCAGGGCTATCCAGGTCGCTTTGTTCCCTCCATGATGTCAGTCAACTATTTGTCCCAGGGAGGGCAACAACCTTTCAACCAGCGTCTTCTGAAGGGTGAGTTTCTTACTTTTCTGGGTCATGTTTCTGCTACTCTTTCCACCTCTACTAGAAACTGGGGACCGCTTTATCATTTCTCTATCCTTAGGACTTTCAATCCTAGGACCACAGAAAGCTCACTCTTTGAGAAAGGTAAAACCTCTCAGAGTGCCTGCCAGAGGTTTTGTCACCAAAAGGAACATTCAGATCCCACTTCTGTGCTTCACTAGTCAGAAACCACAATATTTGTTCTTGAAACATGATTAAGGAAACAAAATGACAAGGAAAACACAGCTTTTTACCATAATCTACAATCAATGTTGAGAAAATAAAAATTGGCCTTTTGGGCATATGTTTCTTCAATAAAAGTGATCAAGGTCAACCCAGTCAGAGAAAACAGTAACAAGAATAGAAAAGAATGAATGAAGTTTGATACCTTAACATCAAGGAGTCTTTATTATTAAACATTTTATTTTAAAAAATGGTAGAACAAAGTGCCAAATGACTGGCACCAACTGGCAACCAATCTTTTACATTTTGATTCATCATATAAACAGTAACATTTTTCTTACTCCCAAGTCTCTGTCTCAGGATGTAAGCCTCCTTGAGGTCATGGGATAATGGAGTGAACACAGAGACAAGTCTGATTTGCAGAACCACAGGATACTTTTACTGTCCTCATTTCACACTCCAGCATCAGGAGAGGCAACATGATATTACAAGCCCTCTTCAGAGGAAGGCTATTACAAAGGCCTATTAACAAAGGATATGGAGGTTAAGCCCCCTTCTCCCACACTGCAATGTCTATCCCAGCCACCACCCAATTCATGGTCTCTCATCACCATGGCAACCCGCATCAGTCATAAGCAGCCAGAATACTATCAACCAAGAAGGAAAGCATGAGCCTTTATCCTCGGCTCATGCGGGTTTATTTCAAATAATGATCTTGTTTCTCAGTATAAATTCTTGCCTTATTACAACATCAAGTAGCCAGTCATCAGCACTGGAGAGATACAAGGGCTTCTGGGCTCTTGGTGCCAAAAATTGCTTAGCTTCTGATTTCCTTTTCAATATCCAATTAAGGGTAAGATTACATAAATCGTCAGCTTCCCAGCTAAATCCAACTATAGCTCAATCATTAAATGAGACTAAAATGATCTCAAATAAAAGGCAATGCTGAATTATACTAGGCAGCAAATTAATCACACACAGGTCTTACCAAAAAGAAAATGAAAGTAATATCATGGAGGCCAACTATGTCTGCAGTTGTTTTAACCTCAGCTTGGGTGCCCAGTGCAGCATAACTCCTTTTGATGAACTATTTCTAGAAGCTTCCTAAACCAAAATATCTGTTAAAAATATTTCAGTTTATTTGAAATGACTCAGCTAAAGATAGAACAATCCATGGCTGTAATTATGAGGGCATTATAATAGCTTTTCTCCACAAGCTGAGGGCAGAGTAATTATTCTTCATACAGTTTGCAACCCTGAACTGAGTAAAAGCCAACACTGCTGTGTAAAGTGGTTAGAAGAATACATAATTGACAAACATGTCTGCCATTTGGAGGGCTACTGATAAGTTGGTTTCCATCTCTTGATAAATGAATTCTGTATTGTCTACTTTAAAGGCTTAAGTGCAATCTGTGAAGGTAGCTGTGTGCATTTAAACTGTAGAACACTGAGGACAGTTCTCTTTACGTTGAACATGCCACCACACTGAAGAGTTCCAAACTCATGGAAGGGAAACAAAAGGGCCTGTTTCAACGATGAGAGAAACACAGACACTTAATTGTAATACAGGAAAATAGTGTGTACAACAGTGATAAGTACGAGCAAGACCATTAACTGTGCTAAAGTAAATAACATCAACATTGCCTGGAAGGTTAAGGAAAAACTCAATGAAGAAGGAATATTTAGACTGAGTCTTGAAAAGGTGAAAAGGACTCTATGAGGGAGTTTAAGTAAAATAATCTCTATCTGAAGATGACACTAAAAAAATCATAAGGAATCACACACTCACAAATCTGTTGGTGCTAATAAGTTCAGCAAACTTGATGGATGTAAGATCAAAATCAGTATACTAAATAGTTAAGTCAGTTTTATTAACATACACTTGGAAATGAACAATGTGAAAATAAAATTAAGAAAATAATTCAACTTATAATATCATTAAAAAAGAATAAAATATGAAAAAAATTAACAAAAAAGCCTAAGACTTGTACACTTAAAATTTAAAAGAAAAACACTGACAGAAATTAAATAAAACTTAAGTAGGCAGAAAAATATTTCATGTTCATTAAATGGAAGACTTACTATTCTTAAGATGAAATACTCCCCAAACGGGTCTACAAATTCAGCACAGTCCCTACAAAAATTCCAGCTACCTTTTGGGGCAGAAACTGACAAGCTGATTCTGAAATATATACGCAAATATAAGGGACAAAGAATAGCCAAAGAAATCTTGAAAAACAAGAACAAAGTAGGACTTATGTTTTCTGATCTACTTTGAAATAGCAATTAGTTCTTGGACATGATACCTAAAGCACAAGCAATTAAAGAAATATAAATTAGACTTCATAAAAATTAAAAATTATTGTGCTTTAAAGATCACTATCAAAATGTGAAAAGATAACTCAGAGAATGGGAGAACGTATTTGCAAATTTATATTTCTGATAGTTTGTTATCCAGAGTCTACAAAAAGTCTTAGAACTCAACAATAAAAAGAAAGTTAATTAGAATTGGACAAAGGATCTGAATACACATTTCAACAAAACAGACACACAAATAAGTCAATAAGCACACGAAATGATATTTAATACCATTAGTCATTAGGAAAATGCAAATTAAAACCACAACAATTTATCTACTTAAAACAGACAACTGTAATACATAGTTGAACTATACGCAATTTTCTTCTGTTATTTTCCAAGTCTCCTGTAAATGTGTTAATATATTTTCATGATTAAAAGAAAAGATAAAAAGAAAAAAAACATAAAGAGATGCCACTTCACTTTCAGTAGGATGGGCTGTAATCAAAATGGCAGACACAAATGTTGGGAGGATGTAGGAAGTCAGAATCTTCAAAAGTGCTGGTAGGAATGTAACATGGTGCAGCCACATTGGGAAACAATTTTTCAGGACCTCGAAAAATTAATTAGAGAGTTATCTTATGACCCAGCACTCCTAGGTATATACCCAAAACAAATGAAAACAAATGTCCATACAAAAATCTGTACCTGAAAGTTCATAGCAGCATTATTAATAGCTCCAAAGTAGACACAACTTAATTGTCCACTAACTGATGAATGAATAAATATAATGTAGTGTATCTATACCATGGAATATTATTTGGTAACAAAAAGGAGTGAAATACTGATACATATGTGCTACAATATGAATAAAGGTTGAAAACATGCTAAATGATAGAAATTGGATGCAAAGAGCCACGAATTATAGAACTAATTATTGAATATGTAATAAGTCCACGGAGACAGAAGAGAGATTAGTAATTGCCAGTGGCTGGGGACAAGTAGGAACGAGGAACCAGTGGGTATAAGGTTTCTTTCTGAGTGATGAAAAAATTTTCTGGAATTTGATAGTGGCAATAGTTACATAACCTTGTGAAAATGCTTTAAAAAAAGTGAATCACACGTGTTAAAAGAGTGCATTTTATGGTATGTGAATTACATCTCAATAAAAAACCTTGGAGTCATAACAACTTCCCTAAAGCATTCTCTATATGCTTCCTGCAAACCTACACAAAAGGAATTCTCAAAACTGGATTGATAATAAAACTGATACAATCTTCTGTCTCCTCACCCAGTCTTATAAGATCCTTAAAGTTAGAATTTATTAGAAAGACTTTGTTTTCCCAGAGTCTAGCATAACACTTAGCGGAAAGTAGGCTTAAGGTATTTAAGCAACTGGAATGAATTTGTTGTTGCTGGAGTAAGGTAAAAGAAAAGTGGTCTGATCTGAAACCCTAGAGGTCGTCAGTGTCCAGAGAATGGCTGGGCCTAACATGAGGAGACGTCTGAACTTTGTCCTGTAAGTACTGGGGAACCCTTGAGAGTTTTTAAACTGGGAAATAAAATGATAACATTTGCATCTAGAAATAAATCCCTCTGAGGGCAGAAAGATGGCAACAAAATAGAGATTTTAAGTTAGGAGGCACTGAATGATCATAGATGTACAGTGAAAAGACAAAATAAGCCCATGTATCAAAAATGCTCCTCTACTCTCAGCCTCAAGCCAACTGAATTGACCAATGAAAAATAAAAATATGTTTGTTTTCTAATTCACATTGGAACTAAGGGGTAATATTATCCGTTAGTCACAACCTGCAAAGGAAGGCACCAGGAGCCAATTGCTTTTAATGATAGTAAGGTTGGGATATATGTTATAGTAGGTAGGTATAAAGAACTTCTGCAACTCAGAAACAACAAACTCAATTAAAAATGGGCAAAGAACTTGAATTGTCATTTCTCTAAAGAAGATCTACAAATAGCCAATAAGCACATGAAAAGATGTTCAGCATCACTAATCATTAGGAAAATACAAATCAAAACTATGATAAAGTACCACTTCATACCGTTTAGGACAACTATAATTTTAAAAATCAGAAGATAACAAAAGTCGGTGAGGATGTAGAGAAATTGGAACACTTGTACATTGCTGCTGGACATGTAAAATTGTGCATTGGCTATGAGAAATGGCATCACAAATTTAATTTTAAATTAACTTCTAAATTTTAATTTAAATTTAATTTCCTCCCAAATTACACTTATAGTAACCACCTGATCCAGTGATTTCACTTGTGGGTGCTGTACTCAAAAGAATCAGAGCAGGGACTTGGAGAGGTATTGCATGCCCATGTTCACAGCAGTATTATTCACAACAGCCAAAAGGTAGAAACAATCCACATGTCCATCAGCAGATGAATGGAAAAACAAAATATAGTCTATATACACAATGGAATAGCACACAACCTTAGAAAGGAAGGAAATTCTGACAATGTGCAACAACGTGTGTGAAGCTGGAAGACATTATGAGTGAAATAAGCTAGTTGCAAAAGGACAAATGTTGTACAAGTCCACTTGTACGATGTACCTAAAGTAGTCAGATTCACAGAGTCAGGAAACAGAAAAGCGGTTCCCAGGGGATGGGAAGAGAAAGAATGGAGGTTTAGTGTTTATTAAATGGAGTTTCAGTTTTGGAAGATGAAAAATTTCTCAAGATGGTTGGAGGTGATGGTTGTACAACAATGTGAGTGTACTTAATGCCACAGAACTGTATACTTAGAATGATTAAAATGGTAAATTTTATGTTATGTATATTTTATCACAATGAAAAATACAACATATAGAAAAAGATAGAAAATTTATAACATAGCAAGAAAACATACAAGCCAGAAAACACAAGATGACAGAAGTCCAAAGTAGCAATTATGACAATAAGTATCAGGGGATTAAACTCCCCATAGACTCTCATATGGAACACAATTATTTCAATTTTCTGCTGTTTTCAATAGGCACTGTGAATATGTAGTAGTCAAGCAAGAATCTTCATGTGCCATTACTAATATTAAGAATAATCACATAAAGCATAAACTACTAGAAGTACAAAAAGAATTTGGCATAAACACAACTGTGATAGGAAGCTTTGACACACCTCTTTCGGTCCTTGGCAGATCAAGTAGGTAAAAATTAAAGTAGAAACATGAATGGTCTTATCAAATGCTCACAAAAAATATGGAAAAATCATGACAAAGAGAATTTTCAATATTCTAAAAAGGAACTGTACTGACTACATCTTTTGACCAGTGCAAAACAACAGCAAAAATAATGATTATATGCTAAATAGTTCCAACTACTTGGAAATTTTTAAAAAATAACTCAAAACAACAGAAACACAAAGACACTTCAGTTAATCTCATCAAATAAAAAGACAATTACGGTATGAAAAATTGAAATCAGAAAGATATAGTCACAGGCATAAAGAGATTATTCTTCTAAACCATATGCTAATTAATTCAACATCTGAAATAAAGTGGATGAAGTCCTAGAAGAAAATTAATGAGGAAAATCAACTCAAAGGAAGCAAGAACATTTTAAGGGCAATCACTATAGAAGAAATAATATAATTGTTAAGAAGATGCCAGGCTCCATTTACTGGTGACTCCAGGGAATATACAGTTCCCATAAATTTTTTCAGAGTGCCAGAAAAACAGAAAATATTTCTAGGTCCAAATATCCAGACTTTACAAATGAAAACACTGGACACTTTTGCTACTGATATTCTTTTAAAAAAACAGTGTAATTGATACAATAATTCTCATAAAATTGAAGTCTCCTCACTGACTGCCTTTCTCAAGCTCCATTCCCTCCCACCCACCTCCCTTCTTCTGCTTTAACAATCCTGACCATGCATGAGTTCTGGATCCTTACAGGCTGTTTTCTTTTTAAAAGTGAAGTTTTTAATCTGTGAGGATAACAGGAACCACTGAGATGAAAGAAAAATGCTCAACTATTTAGAAAAAAAAATAATAAAGCCAGTTCCCTGCATTCTTTCACTGTTGTTCAGTCACTAAGTCTACCTGACTTTTGCAACCCCACAGACCATAGACCTCCAGCCTCCTCCCCATGGGATAGCCCAGGCAAGAACACTGGAGTGGGTTGCCATTTCCTTCTCCTCACCTAGGGATCAAATCTGCATTCCTGAGTTGCAGGCGGATTCTTTACCACTGAGCCACTGGTGAAGCCCATATTCCTCACACTCCAGAATAAATTCCAAGTAAGTGAAAGAGTTACATACAAAAACAAATCACAAAAGGAACCAGAGGAAAAAGGAAGTAGGAGGTCAACATTTACCTAAACTTGTGTATATGAAGAACTATGCTGAAGGTCCTGAAAACATCAAATAAAAATTCAAAACTTCAAAATTAGAAAACATAATTTCACAATGTAGGAAAAAGCAGAGAATCTGAGAAGACAATCCACAGAAGAAGAAATACAGACAGTTAATAAACAAAAAATTCCCAAACTGTTATCATATCTCTAGTTACAGAAACAGGCAAAATAGATTCTAACAATGAGATATTCTTTCATCTGGTCCCTCCCCTAATTTGATAGTTTGACAAAAATCAGAGAAAGGTAATAACGCTTAGAAGTCAGTGGGGAATATGGCCCTGATATATTAACAACGGCAATGTAAACTGACAGGAAAATTTTTATCAAAATTTTAAAAATCATGCCCACTAACTCGATGACTCTGCATCTTAAAATTTATATGAAAGAAGCTTGAAAGGTAGGCCAACTCTGTGCATGCCTCATTTTTAACAGAAAACAATGGATACAAACTAAATAAAAATTGGACACTGGCTAATAAGTTATAATACATTTATATGATGGAAGACTTTGTGGCCTTTAAAAATTATACAGTAAAGAATATTTAATAACAAGAAAATGCTTATGACATTATTGACAGAAAAAATTAGGTCACAAAACAATACTCATGAAATAGAAGTGGTCTTCTCTGGGGGGTGGGAGTGCATTGAATTTTTACTTTCTATATTAGATGTTTTTCCCATTGATTTTTTTTTTACAATTAACATACTGAAATTTTTATAATCAGAGAAAAGATATAAATAAAATTCAGTATTTAGAGTAGAGATTGCTCAGGGAGAGTATACAAAGTGAAAAGGGGAAAGGGCAAGTAATAGAACTCATGTGAACAACTAGATACAAATGACTGGTAATATTTGCTTGTTCTCAAAACAGTAAGACCTGTTCATCAGCTTTAAGTGTGGTCCACATATTGTAACTGAATTTGTTTCCTGTTTGTTCACCTAAGGCTCCCTTGAGTTTCAATGATTTAATCACAGGTGACACTCTGACCAGATCACACTCTTTCTGAGTACACCTATAGACAGAAAGAATCCTCAAGAATCATTCTCCCTATGACCCAGAGAATGGTGCAAACAGTGATCCTCTCCCCGGCTCCCTGGTGGAGCTCTAGGTAGGAAACACACACTTCCCAATTACTTGACTTTCCCAATTACTTTTCTCCCACACTTACCCTTCCAAGCTGCTTCCAAAAGGGAAAGAGAGAAGATCTGGGGCCCAAGGTTAGAAGAAATGGATTTTATAGTCCTTCCTCTCCTCCCACCGGGAGGCTACTGTCTCCTCCCCAAACCAGGATTCCTCAGGAAAGTGGGAGGGGAAAAGGGGAAGGGAGCTTCCAGATCTTCAAGGAAGATAGAGAAAAAGGAAGTGGTCTTACAAAAGCCTTATTTCCTCATTTACATGATTAGGTGGCAAAAGAACTGGGCCAGATTGAAAATAGGTTTTCTTGAAACATTCAATATAAATTTCATTTTGGAAAAAAAAAAAATGGCACCATGAGAGTTCACTTTAAAACATTTTTTTGGGAATTTGGGGGCAGTCCAGAGGTTGGTTAGGACCTTGTGCTTCTTCCTTCTCCAGAGGGTGGGAGTTCGATCCCTGGTCAGGAACTAAGATCCCACAAGCTCGTGGCCAAAAAAATAAAACATGTTTTAAAATGTGTGAATTAAATCCCTGTTTAAAAATCTTTGGCAGTTTAGGTAGTAGAATTTCCTGAAGCTTTCCTATTTGGCAGCTGTTTTATATACACATTACTCAATAATCAGCACAGGGACATATGATGTCTTAATATTTCATGTTAAAGAAGAGGAAAAGAAAATTTAAAAATCTGATTCTAAAACAGTATTCTTGCAATACTGTGAAGATTACAGAGGGTCCTTAAAATATCTTTTGGGAGCATGTTGAACTACTCCAAAGTCAAAAGTTATTCAGTTCAGTTCAGTTCAGTTGCTCAGTCGTGTCCGACTCTTTGCAACCCCATGAATCGCAGCATGCCAGGCCTCCCTGTCCATCACCAAATCCCGGAGTTCACCCAAACTCATATGCATCGAGTCGGTGATGCCATCCAGCCATCTCATTCTCTGTTGTCCCCGTCTCCTCCTGCCCCCAATCACTCCCAGCAACAGGGTCTTTTCCAACAAGTCAACTCTTCGCATGAGGTGGCCAAAGTATTGAAGTTTCCGCTTTAGCATCAGTCCTTCCAATGAACACCCAGGACTGATCTCCTCTAGGATGGACTGGTTGGATCTTCTTGCAGTCCAAGGGACTCTCAAGAGTCTTCTCCAACACCACAGTTCAAAAGCATCAATTCTTCGGTGATCAGCTTTCTTCATAGTCCAACTCTCACATCCATACATGACCACTGGAATAACCACAGCCTTGACTAGACAGACCTTTGTTGGCAAAATAGTGTCTCTGCTTTTTAATATGCTATCTAGGTTGGTCACAACTTTCCTTCCAAGGAGTAAGCGTCTTTTAATTTCATGGCTGCAATCAGCATCTACAGTGATTTTGGAGCCCCCAAAAATAAAGTCTGACGCTGTTTCCACTGTTTCCCCATCTATTTCCCATGAAGTGATGGGACCAGATGCCATGATCTTTGTTTTCTGAATGTTGAGCTTCAAGCCAACCTTTTCACTCTCCTCTTTCACTTTCATCAAGAGGCTTTTGAGTTCCTCTTCACTTTCTGCCATAAGAGTGGTGTCATCTGCATATCTGAGGTTATTGATATTTCTCCCAGCAATCTTGATTCCAGCTTGTGCTTCTTCCAGCCCAGCGTTCCTCATGATGTACTCTGCATATAAGTTAAATAAGCAGGGTGACAATATACAGCCTTGACGTACTCCTTTTCCTATTTGGAACCAGTCTGTTGTTCCATGTCCAGTTCTAACTTTTGCTTCCTGACCTGCATAAGTTATTAAGTTATCAAATAAAGAATTTTAATGAGGAATATGAAAAAAATGATGGCAGTCCTGGTCTTTGCACAGGACTTTGAAATGTGGCTAATCTGATAAAGGGAAAGAGTATTTACAAGAGGAAATGTTTAGGTGTCCCTTTGCTGATAGCAGCAAGCTTACTCTCCTCAGATAACAGGCTTTATTTAGCCTGTTAGTTGTTGGCATAATTAACCACTATCAAATGAAACCACTTGAAACCACTACCAAAAGTCTCAGCCTGAGACCTCACCTCTCAAGAATTTCTTCATTGAAAAAGAAATCCATTTCAGTCACCCACCAGTTTCCCAAACTTGGATCCCAAAAGGTCTCTCAGTTTCACTAAGTCCTTTTCAACTTGTTGGACTTCAGTTCAGTTCAGTCGCTCAGTCGTGTCCGACTCTTTGCGACCCCATGAATCACAGCACGCCAGGCCTCCCTGTCCAACACCAACTCCCAGAGTTTACTCAAACTCATGTCCATCGAGTTGGTGATGCCATCCAGCCATCTCATTCTCTGTCATCCCCGTCTCCTTCCACCCCCAATCCCTCCCAGCATCAGAGTCTTTTCCAGTGAGATTTAAATCCCACCAATTAGACCAAAGACTCTGGGAAGGCTCACAGCTTAAGAAACCCACCTCAATGATCTTTGACAACTCCAAGCTTGTGAAAATGCCTGGTACACAGTAGGTACTCAGTGAATTTTTCTTGAATATATTTGGTGGAAAGGTAGCTTAATAGTTGCCCTAAAGTGAATAATGAAAGTAACCCCAAAGACTATTCAGAAATGGAGAATTTTTCCATCTTCTCTATGAGATCATAACTGGATTTGATCCATTAACGAGCCATATGAATCTTAATGAGCTTCTCAATCCATATTTTTGACTGACAATTATATTCCTTTATTGATTTAATTCTGGAAAGGGAAAAAAAAACCTTAAGGGTTCTAAAATACAGGGAGAATCATTAACTAATTAGAATCCTTTAAATATTCTGCCTCCTCAAAGAGCCTAATCAAAACATCTGGGCCTTGGCAAAATGCGATCTAGACCTAACAGTGCCTCTTACCAGCTGTGATCTTGAGAAAGCTACATAATGCCCCTAAACTTTGTTGTTGTCATCAGCAAAGCAAGAAGTATTCAGTTCAGTTCAGTTCAGTTCATTTCAGTCGCTCAGTCGTGTCCGACTCTCCGCGACCCCATGAATCACAGCAACCTACCTAATAGAATTGTTGTGAGAATTTTAAGACATAATCATAAACTGCATAGACATGGTGACATGAAGACATGACGCATGGTAGTCAATGTATAGTAGTTATAAACACCATCATCATCATCATCAAACAGTACATGGAAAATACAAGGCCTGCTAAAACTTAAGAACCACTTTAGAATTGTAGCAGTAAAGCTTAGTCACTAAAGAAGTGACCTCTGAAGTCAGATAATCCAGGTTTTGCCAACAATTAGTTGTCTGACCTGGAGTCCTTAACTAGGGCCTCAGTTTTCTCACCTATAAAATGGGATCCATAGTAAACATTTCATAGTTTTCTTCTGAAGATTGTATATACCAAGAAATATCAACTGTTTAGAATAATGCTCAATACATGTTCTCTTTTAACCCAGCACCAGGAATAGGACACAGCACACAGTAGGCACTCTAAATATTTTAGGAATAAATTATTTTCCCCTGTTACTTTTCCTCTTGAATATAAGAAACTAGTTGAGGAAATCTTTTGATATTTTGTGCACATCTTCCTAGGATAACCTTGAAGCTATCTGGGGTGGTTATGCAAAGCCTAGATGATTGCTCTTTTCACTGGATGTCGTTTTATGACACCTTTGTCAACAAAACTTGTTAATGATTCTATACCTCTGCTTAACTTGGACATTTTGTTCCACAAGACAAAACAACACTACCTTTGTTCTGTTTTTTCCCCCAAATTCTCCACTGTTGTCCAGGTCTTCAACTTTTTACCTAGTCATTCTTAATCAGTTAAATCCTTATCAAGCCTCATCTCTCTCCTGATGGACTGGATTGGGAAGATAATAAATTCTTTTACTGTTGTAAATGCATCTACTATGTTCTGACTCTGCTTTGATATTGGGAAATCAATCATTATAGAATTCTTTAGCCCAACAGCATCTGATTGCATTTTCTGGCCTTGAATTCAAAATAGTTTGGAACCTACTTACCAATAATAAATAGTTTCTGCACATGGCAGAATGGAGAAGTAAATACAACTAGCCTAACTATCCAGGTTTCCCCTTAGGCTTTACTCTGAGATGTTTTCAGGTATTTTTGCATTCCTCTGATAAATTAAGGGAAACATAGTCAACACCTGAGAGCTAGCTTCTGAATCACCTAGCAAACAGGAAAATCAAGACATTGACCCAATTCCTGATAACTTTTTTCTTAATGGGCTGAGCCCTCAAATGCCTGGAATCGAATTGACAGCATTTCTGAAACTTTTACACGTTGTTTCCATTAGATGAATTATATTAGGAGAGCTGATTATTATAACATTGATGGTTATACCAAAAATGTCCCCAAAGAATATTCTCTGGGAGAGGCCTCAGTGAGAAGAAAAGAATCACTAAATTGATTTATTCTGCAACTCAGTAAGATGAATGGTGTTTTAGTAATAGGTATATAAATAGATGGACGGGGGTGGGAGGGAGGATCAAGAGGGAGAGGGTTATATATAATTACACAGGATTCATATTGTTGTCAAGCAGAAACTAATACAATATGGTAAAGCAATTATATTCCAATAAATAAATACATGGATAAGATCATTATTTAATAATTAATCCTTCTTTGCTTACTTCTGTTTTCAGGGTAGACATTTTAGACCTTGTTAAAAGGGATCATTTCTCTCTTGAACATACTCTAATCCCAACTTTAACTTTGCTTATAGCAGTGATTTAGGTAATAGGAAGGTTAATGTGGAATGAAGGTTTTCATGTGTGTTTTTTTTTTAAGTAACCTGTAAGTAGCTTTCTCAGAGCTAAACACTCCACAGACCTTCTTTTCAAACTGATCTTGGGGAAGAACACTAGCTGTTAGGTCAATTAAGCCAATCTTGAATCCCTTGTGTCTAGGTATTTACTCATTTAAAAATTTAATGAATGCCTACCATGTCCCCAATACTGTGTTAGTTCTTAGAGGTACTAAGATGAGTAAGAAACAGCCTTTGTGGTTGTTTTTGGGTTCAATGTAGTGACAGAGCTCAAAGGAAAGAGTGGTGAGGAATCCATGTATTTCTTCAAAAATACCTGAATGTTTGGGATGGACATGTACAAATTGCTATTATCAAAATGGATAACCAACAAGGACTTACTATATAGCACATGAACTCTGTTCAATGTTATGTGGCAGCCTGGATGGGAGAGGAGTTTGGGGGAGAATGGATACATGTATATATATGACTGAGTCCCTTTGCTGTTCACCTGAAACCATCACAACATTGTTAATCAGCTATGTGTGCTAAGTCGCTTCAGCCATATCCAGCTCTTTTGCAACCCTATGGACCATTACCCACCAGGCTCCTCTGTCCATGGAATTCTCCAGGCAAGAATACTGGAGAGGGTTGCCATGGCCTCCTCCAGGAGATCTTCCCAACCCAGGGATCAAACCCACATCTCTTACATCTCCTGCCAAGTAGGTTCTTTACCACTATTGCCACCTGGGCTATAATTAGCTATCAGTTCAGTTCAGTCGCTCAGTCATGTCCGATTCTTTGTGACTCCCATGAATCACAGCATGCCAGGCCTCCCTGTCCATCACCAACTCCTGGAGTTCACTCAAACTCATGTCCATCGAGTCGGTGATGCCATCCAGCCATCTCATTCTCTGTTGTCCCTTTCTCCTCCCGCCCCTAATCCCTCCCAGCATCAGTCTTTTCCAGTGAGGCAACTCATCGCATGAGGTGGCCAAAGTATTGGAGCTTCAGCCTCAACATCAGTTCTTCCAATGAACACCCAGGACTGATCTCCTTTAGAATGGACTGGTTGGATCTCCTTGCAGTCCAAGGGACTCTCAAGAGTCTTCTCCAACACCACAGTTCAAAAGCATCAATTCTTTGGCAATCAGCTTTCTTCACAGTCCAACTCTCACATCCATACATGACCACTGGAAAACCATAGCCTTGACTAGACGGACCTTTGTTGGCAAAGTAATGTCTCTGCTTTTTAATATGCTGTCTAGGTTGGTCATAACTTTCCTTCCAAGGAGTAACTGTCTTTTAATTTCATGGCTGCAATCAGCATCCGCAGTGATTTTGGAGCCCGAAAAAATAAAGTCTGACACTGTTTCCACTGTTTCTCCATCTATTTCCCATGAACTCCAATATAATAAAAAGTACTCAAATGCCTAATAACACACTGGGTCCACTGCTATGGGTGGGCACTTAGTAGGATAAAACAGACATGTACCCTGTTTTCTTACAGCTCATGGCTTAATAGGGAAGACATCATCATTTATTACATTATACAATAAATACTATAATAATGGAAAAGTACAAGATGCTTAAGAATATACAACAAAGTAGAGAGAACAATTGCTTTTGATACAAAAACTACTGGAAGTTAAGACACGGCAACAAATAAAACTCAGAGACAAAGTCTTAGTAGGTTTAAATTCTTTTGTAAGCACTTTATTCTTTCAAACAATAACTGGGAGACTTCAGGTTTAGCCAACTGTGTCTATAAACTCATTAATAAAAGTGGATTTGCGGCTGTTACCCATGTTCTGAGTGCAGCTTATCTTGATGATGACTAGGTTTTCCCATAAAACTTACAAGTATACACCGATGATGCCAGCAGGTCCTGTCCACTTAGAAAACTTCAGTGACACACACTTAAGACACCTGTAATAAGCTGACTGCTGGCCCCCAAAGATAGTCATATGCTAATCACCAGAACCTGTGAATGTTATCTTTTACAGCAAAAGGGACTTTGCAGATAAAGATCTTGAAATGGAGAGAAGAGTTGGAATTATCTGGGAAGGCCTGATGTAGCCACAGAGGTACTAATAAGAAGGAGGCCAAAGATCAGAGCCAGTAGAAGGCCAAGTTAGACAACAGGAGCAGAGACTGGGGTGCTGTGGCCAGGCCTGAGGAGCGCTGTACTGTCTAGAAGTTGCAGGAGACAAAGAAACAGATTTCCCCCTGAAATCTCAGGGGGAAAAACAGCCCTGCTGACATCTTCATTTTAACCCCTTAAAATTCACTTTATAGTCTGACTTCCAAATATGTAATAGAATAAATCTGTGTTGTCTAAAGTTTGTGGTATTTTGTAACAGCAGCAATAGGAAACTAATACAGCATCCAATTACTTATGTAAACTAAAAAGGGTCTTGGGGGCTTCCCTGCTGGCTCAGTGGTAAAAAATCTGCTGGCCGATGCAGGAGATACCGGTTCCATCCCTGATTTGGGAAGATTCCACATGCCATGGAGCAACTAGCCTGTGGGCCACAACTACTGAGCCTGTGCTCTGGAGCTGGGGAGCCATAACTACCGAGCCTATGTGCTGCTACTACTGAAGCCTGTGTGCCCTAGACCCTGCACTCCCCAACAAGAGAAGCCACTACAGTAAGAGGCTCGGGCATTGCAACTAGAATGCAGCACCGGCTCGCCACAACCAGAGAAAAGTCCACGCAGTGACGAAGACCCAGCACAGGCAAATAAATAAATCAATATTTATTTTAAAACAAGGAGTCTTGGGAACCTTTACGGCAGAGTTTGATTGACAGTTCCTAACCACCAGTGTATTCTGCTGCTTTCTACCTGTAGACACAAAATACTCTTTGTCTTGTCTCTTGGTTACAGTACACATTCAGAGAAAACTACAGTGGAAAACTTAATGATAATACATAGTATGGGAAGAAGCTTATTTGAAAGTGAATCGCTGCTGGTACAGTCCCTCTTCTGTTACATTCACACACATATAACTGGATCCTGCTACACAACTAAATGGATGCATGCCACCTGCTATAGCAGATAGGAAAGCAAACATCCCATACATGGTGAAATGTACCTATAATAATTAAAGTGGCTCTAGGAAGCAAATGAATCTATTGTATCATCACCAGCAAGCATACCGTAGCTTCTACAATTTAAAAACCCTAATCTGATGTGACAAATATTTACCAACTCTCAAATGCTTCCCAGTGCTGAACAGTTTACCTCTGTGGATCTAGTCCTCAACCTGTGCTGGGCCTAGGAGGCTGCTGTGCAGAGTGTATCAATGGGCTTCCTTTTGCACACTGCCTTCTCTTCTGTGGTTTCTGGGAGCTCTGCCCACATACTGGTAAATCATTCCTTTATTATTAAATTCACCTCCAAGTTGAGTGTGCATCTTTACCTATTTTACACAATCATTTCACCCAGTTATATTTTGAAGCAAAACAATTCCATCAGAATCTAGTCTATTCAAAATCAATTTTTCTGCAAGGTCCATACTGAAGTTATTTTAATACTCATTTGGCTACATCTGCCCCTGATGTTTTTCAATAAATAACTAATCTCTTCTAAGATTTATATTATAGAGCTCTAGGGTCTCGGTTGAGAAGTGGTCTAAATGTTTTCACAGATGCAAAGCTCTTTACCAAGAGAAATTCAGATGTAGAGGGAAGGGGGATAACTCTTTATTTGGGTAGGAATAATGGTGAGATATATATTTCTGCAACAGAATATCAACAGTCTTGACTGTAAGTTCAGTTCAGTTCAGTCGCTCAGTAGTGTCCGACTCTTTGCAACCCCATGAATCACAGCACGCCAGGCCTCCCTGTCCATCACCAAATCCCGGAGTTCACTCAAACTCATGTCCATCAAGTCAGTGATGCCATCCAGCCATCTCATTCTCTGTCGTCCCCGTCTCCTCCTGCCCCCAATCCTTCCCAGCATCAGACTCTTTTCCAGTGAGTCAGCTTGTCGCATGAGGTGGCCAAAGTATTGGAGTTTCAGCTTTAGCATCAGTGCTTCCAATGAACGTCCAGGATTGATCTCCTTTAGAATGAGCTGGTTGGATCTCCTTGCAGTCCAAGGGACTCTCAAGAGTCTTCTCCAGCACCATAGTTCAAAAGCATCAATTTTTCGGCGCTCAGCTTTCTTCACAGTCCAACTCTCACATCCATACATGACCACTGGAAAAACCATAGCGTTGACCAGATGGACCTTTGTTGGCAAAGTAATGTCTCTGCTTTGTAATATACTATCTAGTCATATAGAAAGAAGTTTTAAATTTAGATGAAGTGAAACATGTCAACCTATCTTCTTAAAAATGATTTGTGATTTTTACTTTCTGTCTGAAAAATCCATCTATCCCTCAAGGTCATAAGAACACTTTCCTATATCATTTTATATATTTTTTAAAAGTTTTGCCTTTTTCCTTTAAGTTCTTCAATTCATTTGGAATTTTTGTTATGGTGTGTAGAAAGAGTATAATTTTATTTCATTTTTTGATATGGAAACCCAATAGTTGAAACAACAATAATTGAATAGTTCAGTTTTTTCCCCACTGAGTTGTCATACCATCTTCAAAAATTATCAAACTGTTATATATCCTTTGTCTTGTTCTGAGATTTCTATTATGTTTTACTGATCTGCTTAACTATTGCTACATTCATACCATAGCTTCAAAAAGTTTTAATATCTGGGAAGTCAAGTCTCATGCTTGTCTTATATTTTGGGGATTGTTGAGTATTTTTGAATCTTTACTTTTCCTTAACTAGAGTTATTTTTCCAGGTTCTGTGTAAAAAAAAAAAAGAAATCTTATTAACGTTTTAATATGTGTTGCCCTGACTGTCCACATCTCTGCTGAAACTGCCTCAGCAAAACCAAATGCTTCCATCTTTGTAGACCCCATAGGAAAAAATGATCCACCACAAGTACAGCCTCCACTTCACTCCCACATTCCCAATTCCAACTGAATCTGAGTGATGGAAAGTTAATTGCACCTAGAAGCCTAGCTGCAAAGGGTGTTTGGGAAATGTACATCTTAGCTTTAAAGCCTCTGCAGTACAAGAAGACAGAGAAGGACCATGGATTTTTATGTTATAGTAAGTCATGAAATTGGTTTAGTGGATCACAAATGGCATTTTAAAAAAACAAAATGGGACAGGATATAAGCTATCTTAAGAATAAATATGTTTCATGAAAGTTTTATATACATATTTTAATGTATTTTAAACATTTTCATGTAGTAGGTATTTGTAAGGCAAGAAGAAAGAGAAATATAAACAGAGACAGAGGTTAGAAAGAGGTGGAAGAAGAGGGAAGAGAAAGAATCCATTTCTTATTGTGGTTATTATCAATACAGTCTGAAGGCCAAAGTTCTGGGAAGTGAGGAGATCTTATGTCCCAATTAACCTTATGTACTACAATACCCCTCATCCTGTGAAGGAAGTTTCCTTTATTCCTTGTCTGCTGGTAGCTTTTGTTTAAAATAGGTGTTGACTTTTGTTAAATAATCTTCATGTATCTATTGAGATGGGCTTCCCTGGTGGCTCAGATGGTAAAGAATCTGTCTGCAATGGGTTTGATCCCTGAGATGGGAAGATTCCCTGGAGGAGGGCATGGCAACCCACTCCAGTATTCTTCCCTGGAGAATCCCCATGGACAGAGGAGTCTGGTGGGCTACAGTCCATGGAGTTGCAAAGAGTCGGACACAACTGAGCAACTAAGCACATCTACTGAGATAACCATAAGATCTTTCCCTCTAATATACTGCTGCTGCTGCTGCTAAGTCACTTCAGTCGTGTCCGACTCTGTGTGACCCCATAGACGGAAGCCCACCAGGCTCCCCCGACCCTGGGATTCTCCAGGCAAGAACACTGGAGTGGGTTGCCATTTCCTTCTCCAATGTGTGAAAGTGAAAAGTGAAAGTGAAGTCGCTCAGTCATATCTGACTCGTAGCGACCCCATGGACTGCAGCCTACCAGGCTCCTCCGTCCATGGGATTTTCTAGGCAAGAGTACTGGAGTGGCTTGCCATTGCCTTCTCCGCTAATATACTACATAGATAATTTTCTAACCATGCCCTATCTTTGCATTTTTCTCCTTCTAGATATATTTTTATAGTTATCTTCTGCATCCACCAACTCCCTAAACTTGCTATAGCCCCTGTCCCACAAACCACCCATCAGAGATCAGATCAGTCGCTCAGTCGTGTCCATTACTTTGCCAACCAAACCACCCATAGTTTCTAGCATATTCTACATTTGCTCAATTTGTCAAAGATGCTACTATATATACTCTGACATAAAGCCTATGTTTTACAATCTCTATCAAATTCACAAGAAGCCAAAAAAGCTGCATTTTACTTACTGAAAAAAATCCTTTATAGATGTCCAATTTAAGAACTAACAATCTAATAAAAATTTGTAATGGAGCAGTCAGTGCTATTAGAAAGCTGCATTTTAATTCTGGTTTAGTAGAGAGAATTATTACAATGTTTTTGCTAAGAATATAAATCTATTAGAAGTATCTTTATCAATTTGACCTCTATAAAAATACTTGTCCAGATCACATTTACTTGGGCAGTGTCCCAGTAACATTTATTTGCTTCTTACTTATTGTATTTGTGTTTATTTCTTTATTTTTAGATACTAAAGAAAGTCTGTTATCACTTGAAATCAGCCAAATGACAAATACTGCATTTTCAATGGGCAGTGGTTTCTAACTCACTGATCAGAAAACTACAGCACAGTTTCTTTCAGGACATCTGTGTGGTGCTTAAGTTCTGGACAAGCTGTTGATAAGACCTTAGACGCTGGAAGTCCTGGGATTTCTCATGTGTCTTACAGTTTTCTTGTTGCTTTTTTGGAGAAAAGAAATTTAATTTTGAATACAATAAAGACATTTAAAAGTAAACCTTTTACAAATCATCTGAACAAACAACATATGTTATCTATAAATGAAGAGTTTTCCAATAATTTAATCAACACAAATGTACTCACATGCACAATCTTCACAATCACTATTTTCTAACAGTTAACAGCAGAAGGAAACAAAATCTATTTTTATTAAACTTTGCCAAAAGACCATCAAGAAAGAAACACTAAAGGAAGTTAGTGACACATCTGACATGAGCAGCTGGTAGTCCAGCCTTAGCAACATGTGTCCAAACTATATTTCCTTCCCTCCCTTCTATCCTAGAGTTGGAAAAAGAGAGTACCCAGGGACAGAACTAATGGAATCCTTATTTATCTAGTCAGAGGCAGAGGGAACCCCAGTGCCAACAAAAAAGATGGGTTACCAGTTGGTTTTCAAAGAGAACAAAGCCACAACACTGGCTGTCTCTGGGTGTTGAGTCTATGAGTAACACATTTTTTTAACTTCTAGTTTCCGCATTTTTTGATAATGGGGTTATTACTGCTATAATGCAAACGGGCTGCCAACCAGCCAAGAATCACCTATTTGTTAGCTTGTTACTTTCCGTTTAACTTTACAACAAAGAGCTTCTAAGTGTCCTTGTAAGTTCTTCCTTTCTTCTTCTTTTGATGGTGGGCAGGCTCTCCATCTCCCAGAGAAAGGTACCAAGATTCCACAGTTTGGGGGTTTGGGTCAGATTTGCCTGTGCTGGACAAAAATGATACTGGCAGGAGTTCTACAACTTCCTTGATGGCTAGAAACAGCAATACATCCTGTGTTCTGGGCACAGCGGAAAGAAAGAAAGAGTAGCAGAGATGCTTCCTATTTAAAAAGAGCCCAATACATAAGGGCATGAAGGATACAAAACACTTTAACAAATACAAGGGTACAGGCTAGTATAGTGCAAACCAAGAGGTAAATGGAAGAAGACAGGAGAGGGTTGGAGCGAATTCAAGGTGAGTCCGCCAAGATTTCCAGAAACAGACACAGTGATGACTTCTATTTCTAATGAAATTCCTTTTTCTCCAAGAGATTAGCAGAAATGGAAATTCTGAAAACACAGACACGGTCCCAGTTGGGAAACTGACCTAAAGCAATGCTGTCCAAGCTTGTTGACTCTAAGATAACACTTCTTTTTGAGATAACGCTCGAGTTTCACAGGAAACACTTCCGTCACATGATTTGAGGAAACAGAGTATGACTGATTTTATTTGAAAGCTGGTAGTACTTAACGAAAACCAACATTTCCTAGGAAATTCCTGTGCCTTCCATTCTAGCTAAACAGGCTGGGGATGACCTAGGACTAAATGAATTCAAGTCCTTAAAGGTTGCCCAAGTTCCTCCTTGCACAACAGTGAAGACAAACAGAAAATTGTGAAAGATAACTTTTTTTCTTCCTTATTAAAAATGGCATCTTTTTTCTCCCCTTTAAACATCCAAGGGCTCAACATATCACTTTTTAACTGCCCTTCCCCTCTATAAAATGTCACCATTTACTGGGCATGTTTGGAAGTTTTGCTGGTACTAGAATCTGAGATGGAAATTTGAGTATCAAAGGGAGCTGCTGGCGGGCGGGGTGGGGGGGGGTGCAGGTGTAGCCACACCTCAGACTCTGAACATTACTTTGGTGCAGCTGGATTTTTCTAGTGGGTCATCTGTCCGACTAACACAAGGAGCTGGAACCAATCACTGAACCAGGGACCAAGCTGAGAGGGCCCAGATTTCATCTCTTGGGGTAAAGCTGGAGTGCCTCAGGTCACACAAACGATCTCTCAATGCTTTTCTTCTGGCACAAAAATGAATGCAATGCTAACATCAACTTGCCTCCAAAGATTCCTGGTGAGGAGCAATCCAGACGGGCAGATGTCACATCTGGTACACAGATTCCATCTTAATGGTGAGAAGAAATTTTACATATTTGCCTTTAGGTCACAATGAAGTTGAAAGGCAACATAATCAAACTTCTAGAAACAACTGAGCTTACCACTCTGGCATGCAGAATTGAGCAATCTGGCCAAAGGTCATGATTCTGCACTATATCTCAATTGTAGGCAAATTAATAGCTTTTCACTCAAGGCAGTGATGTCCAGTTCAAGGAAATCTCTTCTCCAACTTCCTTGGGGCCTATAAAACATTAGGCCACACTGAGTGCCTTCTGTTTGTTCAACCTTTTTTTCTACAGCTCTCTGCAGTTTCCCAGGAGTGCCTGCCCTCGACAGAGGCACAGAAGATGGTCCTCTGTTTCTGAGGAGGAACCTGGGGCTCCTCACTTGATCATCTGAGTCTCTTCATCCGCATCGTAAAACTCTTCCTCTTCGTCACTCTCGCTCCCTAAAGGGCTCTCCTTGTCCACAGACTAAAGCAGGAGAGAAGAAAACGGAAGGGAAATGGTGTCATGACATTTCTAAAATTAAATCACTGTCTAGCATTCAACTGACAAAGGTACTCTGATGACATTTATTCCCCTAAGAATTAGTCCCTAAAGTATTCTAAGAAAGCTAATGAATCATCTTTATTTCCCTGAAAATCAGCTGCAATTAGATCCCACCTTTGTTTTCCAGCATTTTTGCTCAGTTCTATTACTCTAACCAGGTGGCTTTCCAGGTGGCCCAGTGGTAAAGAATTTGCCTGCCAATGTAGGAGATGCAGCTTGGATCCTTGGGTTGGGAAAATCCCCTGGAGAAGGAAATGGCAACCTACTCCAGTATTCTTGCCTGAGAAATCCCAGTATTCTTGCCTGAGAAACAGAGAAGCCTGGCAGGCTATAGCCCATGGGGCTGCAAAGTCCATGTGACTGAGCACACACAGATTACTCTAACCAGACATTCTTTCTTTTTATTCCCCCCAAAACTGTCATCATGTAGTAAACCAGAATGATTAAGAACAATTGTGTCATACCTGAGGGGGATCCAAGGTCTGTAAAGATAATGCTTCCTCCCCTAGCCTCCGATACGAGTATACTTGAAGGTCAGAAAATGTCTCCAGCAATGGGCTGTTAAGGGTTTCTGGCAATAATAAACTCAGGAGGCCTGAGGTCAGCCCTGTGGCTCCAAAGACAATGAAGGGTAAAGACCACTGCACATACTTCTGTGGGGGCAGGGAGCGGAATGAAAACAAACAAAAACTCAGTGTTAGTTTCCTAGCAGATGACATCAGCAGTCTCATGACTGAGGACCTGCCATGTTTACTGTCCAGGTCCTGCTTTCCCACTAGAATATACCACACAGTCCTCCTTCTCTTCCCATAGAGAATTATCGGGGGAAACTAGAGTCAGCCCTCAGGCACAGAGATTCAACTGAGCAGATAAAAAGGACTTCCTGCTGTGGAGCAGAAGCAGCAGACTGTTTTATGCTCGGGGTGGGGGCTGTGGGGTAGGGGCAATGTAGACACAGGGCCAGGGTGCCTGGTGAGCCAGACACTCAGCTTCCACTTCAGGCGAGTGGCCTGTGACACAGTGATCTCCACGTGCAGGCAACACTGCAAATGAACTTTTAAAGTTCCCAGCCCTGGAACTGGCCAAACGGTCTCTCATACACGTGTGCTGATTCCCTAAGCACCAGAGCTGAGAGGCTTGGGGGTTAAAGGTGTAAACACCCTTAAATATTCAGGACTGATTTCCTTTAGGATGGACTGGTTGGATCTCCTTGCTGTTCAATGGACATGAGTTTGAGTAAACTCCGGGAGTTGGTGATGGACAGGGAAGCCTGGCGTGCTGTAGTCTATGGGGTCACAAAGAGTTGGACACGACTGAGTGTCTGAACTGAACTGAACACCCTGAAAAGGAAGAGAAAAGCCTAGAGAAACCTACACATATGGTTCTGGTATGCTAACAGGCTGATCCAACAGACATTCTCAGGAAAATTTAAATACAAACATATCATTTCAAAGATAACATCATGGTCCTTGCAGGACTGGGCTCAGGAGATTCCTGAACTGATTATCATTCCTAAATTCCTTCATGGGAACCACCTAGTTTTGTCATCTCTGGTTTGGGCTTCCAAATTCTGTGGCTAGTTAGAATGTCTGCTCTGGTCATCTTTTCCTGATTTTTCAAAGGTGATGACACGATGGGGGAGGAGAGGGAGGCATCGGGAGGAGGAGAGGGGGACTCTGGCCCTCTGCACGCAAACATGTGACCACACTGCAGGAGTGTGATTGAACCAAGGGGAACACTCGCCTCTCCTCAACTTAGCCGGACACAGGGGGAAACACCGTGTTGGGTTTTATAATGTTCTAGGACAGCCATCCAAAGCCGGCCATCTTTAATGTTAAACACCTAACGTTAGACACATTTTGCAGAATGGAACTAGTAAGACCTATAAGAAGGGTCTTGTGATCTAAAATTGAGTGTGAAACACGGAGAGATGTTTCAGGGCAGAGTCAATTCTTACTTCACGCTGGATCTGTTTCTTTGACTTGCTTTTCATTGCTTTTGTCATTATAATCATACGTAATTGCCTGCCTCAGAGAACCTTGAGCTTCTCAGGTGGCACTAGCAGCAAGGAACCTGCCTGCCAATGCAGGAGATGTAAGAGACACAGGTTCGATCCCTGAGTCAGGAAGATCCCCTGGAGAAGGGAATAGCTACTCACTCCAGAGTTCTTGCCTGGAGAAATCCAAGGACAGAGAAGCCTGGCGGGCTACGGTCCATAGGGTCACAAAGAGTCAGACATGACCGAAGCAATTTAGCATGGATGCAGCACACAAAGAACCTTGCTTGAGGGTTCAAGTGCCATCGTTCAACTCACAGAAAGATAATCTGACCCTGCCCGCCTGTGAACTGCTGCACGAAAGAAGAGATTAACACGTCCCCTCTCCAGGCTGGCCATTCTGGGAGATATCTGCAAGATTAATGGCCTTTTTATTTTATTTCTTCATCTCCCCCAACTCTGTGTTCTATGAAAGAACCTAGTGTTCAGACTCTGACAAGATGGTTCTATTGAGACATTAGTGGTTAACTGGCCTGTCACTCAGCAAGCAGAGCTTGGACTCAGTAACAGAGATACTCAGAAAAAGGAAGTGTATCCCACTTCCTCAAGAAAAGAAAAGGCAACAATGGCACTTCAGAAACATCCTATACTAGGGCGTGGTGCGGAGAAAGCAATGGCACCTCACTCCAGTACTCTTGCCTGGAAAATCCCATGGACGGAGGAGCCTGGTGGGCTGCAGTCCATGGGGTCGCTGAGGGTCAGACACGACTGAGCGACTTCACTTTCACTTTTCACTCTCATGCATTGGAGAAGGAAATGGCAACCCACTCCAGTGTTCTTGCCTGGAGAATCCCAGGGACAGGGGAGCCTGGTGGGCTTCCGTCTATGGGGTCGCACAGAGTTGGACACGACTGAAGTGACTTAGCAGCAGCAGGGCGTGATGAGTCGTAGCCTGAGTGATGAGTGGTTGTCTATAGAACAGGCTCACAGCCTCACATCAAACCTAGTCACATTTCAACAAGTCTTGGCTGGGAAAGTCCTAGAGAAGACCAACAGAGTCGTGCCCAAGGGGGCTCCATGGGATCTTTTGCAAAACATGGACATCTCAAGATGGGGTGGAATTTACACTATTCATATCTCCCTTTCACACGTTTCTCTTGTAACTTTCTTTTGCAAGTGGTATGCTGTGTTCGCCTCATTATTTAATACAGGGTACCACTGCCTAGCACATAAGGTTATGGTGAAGACTGCATGAGATGATGTATGTAAGAGGCTTAGCATAGAGTCCAGCACACAACAGAAACGTCGGAAACGCTCACTAATCTGCTAACTTACAAGCAGAGACAGGAAGGCTCAGGTTGGCATTAGCTGACTGCAATGAACACAGTCAATCCCTGGGAAGGGTCCATCTGCACTGACAGATCCTTAATCTAAAAGGCACAAGATTCACATTTGCATCAGGCTGATCTTCAGTGGCAGCTATTTGCTGCCTCTTTCTACTCAAGAGTACAAACATTTACAAAGCAGAGAATCAAGAAAAACAAAACTAAGAGGTACAAACCAACCAGTGAGGGGATGAAGGGAGCAATGATCCCACCAACTCGGGAGAACATGGAGCAAGTTCCAAGCCCAACATTCCTGTAAGGTATAAGAAAAAGCCAAAAAAAAAAAAAAAAACCAGTAAGTTCTAGGGGGACGATTTTAAGGCTCTAAGGGATAGTGGGCTCAGAATAACAAATCCCAAAGTGGAAGTACAGGATACTATAAGCAGTACTGCCCATTAGAACTTTCTATGATGCTGAAAATGTTCTGTAAGTTCCCTGTCCAACATGGAAGCCCCCAGACACATGCAGCTACTCAATGCTCAACGTAAGAATGAGGAACTGCACTCTTAATTAATTTAAACTTACATAGCCACATGCAAGATTGGACAATGCTGCTACAGAGGCTGGTGAAAAAATGAGCATGTGAATATTTCTTGTTAAATGTTCTCATGTTTTAGGTCTATTAGTTCAAATAGTCAAAGAGAAGCCAAGGCTTTATGGTCTGAAAAGTCTGTCCATTCTTTTAAACTCAACTAATTAGCTACAGAAGGATCAGACATTTAATAGGAACTGGCTGAACATATTTTCTCAGGAAACCAAGAACATTACCTTTTTGGGAGTGTGGGTATCAAGGAGTGGGGAGGAAATGAAAATGATTATAAGTAGTGTGATCATACAGCACCCTGTTATCCCAGCCGAATTGTTAACAAGTCCACTTTCACTCTAAAAAGTGTCCCCGTTTGGAACCAAATGGCCATCCTAGTTTTATAGGCAATAGCCAGAGAAAGCAGTTTCTAGGAATAACCAGGGAATGACAAGCCAATTGCGGACGATCTGATCTCTTACTGGGAAAAAGGTAGACAGAACCATTAGGCTTCTTGCATGGATGAAGGAAATGGAAGGATCCATTTGGAATGATCCTCAAGAAAGACTGGGAAAATGCTAAATGCGGAGCCAAGACCCAGCACACAGAGCCAGTTCTGCAAAGACTAAGCTGCATCTCTGCCCTTCAAATTAGGTTTGGTTTCTTGTTTTCAAACTTATTTTATGAGGAGAAACTTGGAAAGAAATATGTTGAGGCTTTTCTTGGTTTGTTTTTGAATATGTTATTTTTGATATAAGCATGTCCTTATTAAAAATTACTTTTAACATGTAAATATAATATTCACTTATAACTATAAAGGATTATCTCTTTTGAAATATGCATATTCTGTGCTAAAATACAGACTCTGTGATAACAGGGACCTTGTTCTCTGGTCCACTGTGTGCCTAACACAGGAGGGAGGGGTGTCTGAGTAACTCAAGTGACTGAAATAAAAACTCCATACGAGCACTATTTGGGGGATGGGATACGCTTAGTGTAGAGTAATTCTCTCACAAGATGGACAGGGAATTCAGCCAAAGATAAAACAACACTGTCCTCAGCTAATAGGGCAAGACTGAGCCTCCACAGGCCCTGGGTTCATGATTGCTTACTGTGTTGCTGCAGGCCCCACTGGCTGTGCTCTAGAAGTGAGGGCCAAGCCTCTGTCAATCCAAAAATCTACAACAAAATGCAGGAAATGGGAAGGAGAAGGCTGAGTGCAAGGCATACCTGATGACTGTGGGGTATAGCTCTGAGGTGTAGATATACACAATGTTGAAGGCAGCGCTGATGGTCAGCTTTCCCAGCAGGGACAAGGAATGGCTGTTTACCACTGCAAACACACCTGTGTCTGAGGAAGACAAGTGCCATACCTGTGAGGTCTTCGGTGGAGAAAAATCCCTCTGAATGACACACTTAATTCTGAAGGAGTAAGAGACATTCATGGTGATCTCAAGTAGCAAAGAGGTCGTATAACTGGACACACATGCAAAAGGTTTAGTCATCACAAACAGCACACAAAAAAATACTTCTCAGCATTTTGGCCAGCCCCAGGAAATCTTTCACAGTGGCTATCATGATGGGTGATTAAACCTGCACAACCTAAATGTCCATTGACAGATGAATGGATAAAGAAGATATATGTGTGTGTGTGTATTTACATATACAATGGAATGTTACTTTGTCATAAAAAATGCCATTTGCAGCAACATGGGCGGACCTAGAGACAATCATACTCAGACAAAGACAAATACCATATGATGTCACTTATATGTGGAATCTAAAATATGACACAAATGAACATACCTACAAAACAAAAACAGACTCACATATATAGAGAACAGACTTGTGGTTTCCAAGGATGAGGGTGGGGGAGGGGAAAATTGGGAGTTTGGGATTGTGTCCGTGCTCAGTCTCTCAGCTGTGTTAGGATTAGCAGACGCAGACAGTTATACAGAGGATGGATAAACAACAAGGTCTACTCTACAGCACAGGGAGCTATATTCAATATCCTGTGATAAACCATAATGGAAAGGAACGTGAAAAAGAATGTATAACTGAGTCACTTTGCTATACAGCAGAAATTAACACAACATTGTACATCAACTATATGTCAGTTAGATAAAAAAAAAACTGCATTCTTCAACGACAGAGCTCCCTGGAAATGTATGTACTGGAGTCAAGTAAGCTTCACAGAAGTCGTAAGTTCTACGGGTATTACCTTCCTCTCCTTTCTCCCCAACTTCATTCAACAATCAATGATGTAAAAGGCTGATCAGAATGACAAGCCCTGATACATGAGAGGAGTAAATTGCCCCAAACTCCTATCTTCAGTTTGTATTCGTTGGTGTTCCATTGCAAAGATAAGGAATAATCCCACTAAACTATTACCAGAAGATACACATTAATGCTCCTTAAAGAACAAGATTCTAAGTATGGAACTACTTTTCATTCTTCCTCCTCCCCAACTTCTTACTTGGATTACTAATCAATAATGATATTTGAGTTTCCTAATGTAACCTTTTTTTTAAACACACAGTACAAAAATACAGTTTATGCCAGTTCATTTCCCTATCAAAAATGCTGTCAATTGTCCAGTGGTTCTTTTTATTAATACTATTTTCTCTGGGATCTTACAATGTAATTATTCCTCAAAATTATTTAAACTCTTCCCTTCAGCAACCCACTAGCCTCCACCTTCAAAATAACAGTTTCCTCCTTCTACAAAAATACCAAAAATTCTCATCGGCTCCACTGCACTTTTCCTCACTTCACAATGAAACATCTCCAATGAGTGACTGCATCTGCCTTGTGACTCACTACAATGTGGCTTCCAATATCATCCTCTCCTGAAATTCCTGTTCTTGAAGGTCAACAGCAATGTCCTGATCACCAAAGTAATTGCTTCTCATTCTCCTTGACATTTCTGTGTAACAGAGCATGCCTGTCCCTTCCTTGGGACTGCATACGTGGCTCATCAAAACCATTCTTCCCTTAAATAACTCAAATGCAATATCCTCTCCTACCCTTGACTTTCATGGCCCCTATTCCCCAGTCCACACAACTGGCATGTTTCAGACGCTCTCTTGTCTGCCCCAAATATATTTTGACTTCTCTGAGGCTAAGGCTTTGTTTGTTTCTGTTTCCCTCACAGCACCTCCCATAGTCTGATGCACAGAGGTGCTCACTAAATATTTAATGAATGGATAAGTGTGAAGACTATGACAGGGATTAATTTAAGTGAAGAGCATCTGTGTTCATGTTCTCGCAATATCCGAAGAGAGAGGCACATAATACACCCCATTCCAAAATACAAGCTTCACATTCCCAGCTTGACTATGAAATAAATCTTCATCTACTTTAAAGATGGCGTTCTAAAGATGATGTTCTGAATGCAGTGGCCAAGCACTGCCAAACTTGACCATCTGGGGCCTGCTTCTCTTCTGCCAGGCTATTTGGAAGACTATGTCAGCGATTTTAAGTACTGAATATATTATTTCAAGCCATGAGGTGTTTGCTTCTGGAAAAAGAATCATGTTCAAGGTATAGGACTGGACTTTGATATCTAAAAAATTCAAATAAACCAATAATGAGGGCAAATTAAATTCATCAGTGATTTTTCAGGAAACCGGGCGAGTCAGGAAATGGTCTTGAGTGGTACTGAAGCAAACAGAAATGTGCACATTTGCTCGATTGCAAATGATCTCTGGGACTGTTTTCAACCCACACAGGATGGCATCTTTCAGAACAGTGCTGGAGACACTCTACAACATCTTTAAAACAGGTTAGGGGATTGCCATCCTGAAAACTAAATTCAAATAATATGTTGCAGAAGGTGACATCTAAACACCCACAAGATCCCAAGCTGAAAGACGTCTCCCTGGCAAGGTTCAGGACACTTTCAGCCATGGTCCATATGGGGAGTCGGCTCCAGCCACATACCCACACAGTGCTCCCATCAGCCTGACACCTCATCTGCTGCTTGAAACTTCCCCTCTATGTTCCTGCCAATGGAGTCTGCAGTGGCCACTTGAACACGGGGAAGCTCACTTTTCCCAAAGTAGCCCATCTCAATTTGAGACAGCTCTGATTACTACAAAAAGATTTCTTAGCCTTTTCCCTGTGGAGCTGCTGGGCTGTTGGTCATCATGAGTCAATGATGAGATAGGCTTTGCAGCCACTGGGCTGGTTCCCTGGATTTCTGACCTTGGTTCTTTATCTGAAAATGACATCATATATTATTGGCTATTTATGAATGTTCAAAGTGACTGCTGAGAAAAAAGAGTGTTTTAAAAGGAAAAATTAAGCTCAATTATCTCTGTGATGGAAAAAACAGAGAATTTTCAAAACACTTATATCCTTCAAAGTAATGAGCTTAAATGGAGAAGGCAATGGCACCCCACTCCAGTACTCTTGCCTGGAAAATCCCATGGATGGAGGAGCCTGGTAGGCTGCAATCCATGGGGTCGCTGGGAGTCGGACACGACTGAGTGACTTCACTTTCACTTTTCACTTTCATGCATTGGAGAAGGAAATGGCAACCCACTCCAGTGTTCTTGCCTGGAGAATCCCAGGGACGGGGGAGCCTGGTGGGCTGCCGTCTATGGGGTCGCACAGAGTTGGACACAACTGAAGCAACTTAGCAGCAATGAGCTTAAAAGGCTTTAAGTTGATTCCAATGATGTAGCTACTAAGGATGTCATTTTCAGAACTAGTTATCTGAAGTTTTCTCAGAGTCCATTGGGGTCACCAGAATACATATCTCAGTATATTATAGTCACATTGCACTGACCCAAAGAGTAAAAGTTCAACTTTATCATCCACTTCATTCACTGGGTGATTACAGTAAATTTCTACTATTTGTGAATATGCTAAAAATCTATTTTGTGAATATGTTAAAAATCTATCAGAGAGCTCTAATGCTTCTGAAATTCATCCATGACCCTGCATGTATCAGAAGGTTGTAGCTTCTTCCTTTGCTGTTGGTGAGTAATTCATTGTATGGATATAACACAATTTGTTTACCCATTCCTCAGCTGGGGCGCATTTGGGAACTATTATATACTATGAACATTTTTATCAAAGATCCTACTGGGTATATAGGAAGTCCTATACATTCACTCTTATGCCAATACCATACTTACTATTGTTTTTTTTTTTTTCCTTTTTCTTGTTTTTAGGCCACACTCCGTGGTTTGTGGGATCTTAGTTCCCCAACCAGGGGTTAAACTCTGGCTACTGAAGAGAAAGAGCTATATCTTAACCACTGGACCACCAGGGAATCCCCCATGTTGTTATACAACTATATACAAACTTGTTAATACAAGTTTGTAATAAGTTTCAAAATCAGGTAGGATAAAATCCTCCAACTTAATTTTTCTTGATAAAAAATTATTTTGGATATAATTTGCATTTCCATAAAAAATTTTAGTATTAACTTGTCAATATGTATCAACAAAAAGAAACCTGATAGAAATTTTACTGGGATTGTGCTAAAGATAGATTGATGTGGGGAGAACTTGACATCTTGCATAGTATTTCCTGATCCTTGAGTATAGTAAACTCTTCATTTATTTTATTATTACCATTACCATCAATTCATGTATTTAGTCTTCAATTTCTCTCAGTGTTTTATATTTTATAGTTTTATACAGGTTTTATACATATTTTTAAAATTCTATTCCTAAATATTTAATATTTTTTCAAAATGTCTGCCTTGTTTCAATTTTTTGTTTATTGCTGCTGCAGCTGCTAAGTCGCATCAGTCGTGTCCGACTCTATGTGACCCCATAGACAGCAGCCCACCAGGCTCCCCCGTCCCTGGGATTCTCCAGGCAAGAACACTGGAGTGGGTTGCCATTTCCTTCTCCAATGCACAAAAGTGAAAATGAAGTCACTCAGTCATGTCTAACTCTTAGTGACCCCATGGACTGCAGCCTACCAGGCTCCTCGGTCCATGGGATTTTCCAGGCAAGAGTACTGGAGTGGGTTGCTAGTGCCTTCTCCGTGTTTATTGCTAATATACAGAAATAAAACTGCACCAAAGACTGCTAAATTCATTTATTTATTCTAATAGATTTTTTTTTAGGATTTTCTATGGAGACAATCATGTAGTCTTATGAATAAAGACAATTTTACTTCTTTCTTTTCAATTTGGATCCCCCTGGGCTTTACTGGTGGCTCAGAGGTTAAAGCATCTGCCTCCAATGTGGGAGACCTGGGTTCGATCCCTGGGGCGGGAAGATCCACTGGAGAAGGAAATGGTAACCCACTCCAGTATTCTTGCCTGGAGAATCCCATGGACGGAGAAGGCTGGTAGGCTACAGTCCACGGGGTCGCAAAGAGTCGGATACGACTGAGTGACGGAACGGAATTTCTTTTTAATTGCCTCACAGTATTTGCTGCTGCTGCTGCTGCTAAGTCACTTCAGTCGTGTCCGACTCTGTATTTGCTAGCAATTTCCATAATTTCAGTAAAATGCTCCAAAGAAGTGGCAATCCTTGCCTTGTTCCCTGATCTTAGGGAACAATAATTTAGCTTTTCACCATTAAATGTGATGTTAGCTATAGGTTTTCTCTTATCAGGCTAAGGAAAATTCTAGTTGCTGTGAGTTTTATACTATTGTCTTTTTATTCATTCTTAAAAATCTTTAATTGGAGGATAATTTCTTTACAATGCTGTGTTGGTTTCTGTCTTACATCAGCATAAATCAGCCATAGTATACACATGTCCCTTCTCTCCTGGGCCTCTCTCCCACCCCTGACCCCACCCCACCCCACCTTTCTAGGTTAATTGTCACAGAGCACCATGATGAGCTCCCTGCCTTATATGGCAAATTTCCACTCCAGTGTTCTTGCCCGGAGAATCCCCAAGGACAGTGGAGCCTGGCAGGCTACAGTCCATGGGGTGGCAAAGAGCTGGACACAACTGAGCAACTCAGCACAGCACAGCATCTATTTCACATATGGTAATGTATGCATGGGGATGGTCTTGGTCCCTGTCTCCTGTACAATGTCACGAACCTCCGTCCAGAGTTCATCAGGCACTCTATCTATCAGATCTAGTCCCTTAAATCTATTTCTCACTTTCACTGTATAATCATAAGGGATTTGATTTAGGTCATATCTGAATGGTCTCGTGGTTTTCCCTACTTTCTTCAACTGAAGTCTGAATCTGGCAATAAGCAGTTCATGATCTGAGCCAAGGTCAGCTCCTGGTCTTGTTTTTGCTAACTGTATAGAGCTTCTCCATCTTTGGCTGCAGAGAATATAATCAATCTGGTGTTGACCATCTGGTGCTGTCCATGTGTAGAGTCTTCTCTTGTGTTGTTGGAAGAGGGTGTTTGCTATGACCAGTGCGTTCTCTTGGCAAAACTCTGTTAGCCTTTGCTTCATTCCGTGCTCCAAGGCCAAATTTGCCTGTTACTCCAGGTGTTTCTTGACTTCCTACTTTTGCATTCCAGTGCCCTATAATGAAAACGACATCTTTTTTGGGTGTTGGTTCTAAGGTCTTGTAGGTCTTCATAGAACCGTTCAACTTTGGCTTCTTCAGCGTTACTGGTTGGGGCATAGGCTTGGATTACTGTAATATTGAATGGTTTGCCTTGGAAATGAACAGAAATCATTCTGTCGTTGCATAAGATTGCATCCAAGTACTGCATTTCGGACTATTTTGTTGACCATGATGGCTACTCCATTTCTTCTAAGGGATTCCTGCCCACAGTAGTAGATATAATGGTCATCTGAGTTAAATTCACCCATTCCAGTCCATTTTAGTTCACTGATTCCTAGAATGTCTACATTCACTCTTGCCATCTCCTGTTTGACCACTTCCAATTTGCCTTGGTTCATGGACCTAACATTCCAGGTTCCTATGCAATATTGCTCTTTATAGCATTGGACCTTGCTTCTATCACCAGTCACATCCACAACTGGGTATTGGTTCTGCTTTGGCTCCATCCCTTCATTCTTTCTGGAGTTATTTTTCCACTGATCTCCAGTAGCATACTGGGCACCTACCGACCTGGGGAATTCCTCATTCAGTATCCTACCATTTTGCATTTTGATACTGTTCATGGGGTTCTCAAGGCAAGTGTATTGAAGTGGTTTGCCATTCCCTTCTCCAGTGGACCACTGTGAAAAGAAGAGAAGCGAAAGGCAAAGGAGAAAAGGAAAGATATAAGCATCTGAATGCAGAGTTCCAAAGAACAGCAAGGAGAGATAAGAAAGCCTTCCTCAGCGATCAGTGCAAAGAAATAGAGGAAAACAACAGAATAGGAAAAACAAGAGATCTCTTCAAGAAAATTAGAGATACCAAGGGAACATTTCATGCAAAGATGGGCTCGATAAAGGACAGAAATGGTATGGACCTAACAGAAGCAGAAGATATTAAGAAGAGGTGGCAAGAATACACGGAAGAACTGTACAAAAAAGATCTTCACGACCAAGATAATCATGATGGCGTGATCACTCACCTAGAGCCAGATATCTTAGAATGTGAAGTCAAGTGGGCCTTAGAAAGCATCACTACGAACAAAGTTAGTGGAGGTGATGGAATTCCAGTTGAGCTATTTAAAATCTTGAAAGATGATGCTGTGAAAGTGCTGCACTCAATATGCCAGCAGATTTGGAAAACTCAGAAGTGGCCACAGGACTGGAAAAGGTCAGTCTTCATTCCAATCCCAAAGAAAGGCAATGCCAAAGAATGCGCAAACTACCGCACAATTGCACTCATCTCACACGCTAGTAAAGTCATGCTCAAAATTCTCCAAGCCAGGCTTCAGCAATATGTGAACCGTGAACTTGCAGATGTTCAAGCAGGTTTTAGAAAAGGCAGAGGCACCAGAGATCAAATTGCCAACATCCGCTGGATCATGGAGAAAGCAAGAGAGTTTCAGAAAAACATCTATTTCTGCTTCATTGACTATGCCAAAGCCTTTGACTGTGTGGATCACAAGAAACTGTGGAAAATTCTGAAAGAGATGGGAATACCAGACCACCTGACCTGCCTCTTGAGAAACGTGTATGCAGGTCAGGAAGCAACAGTCAGAACTGGACATGGAACAACAGACTTGTTCCAAATAGGAAAAGGAGTACGTCAAGGTTGTATACTGTCACCCTGCTTATTTAACTTATATGCAGAGTACGTCTCGAGGAACACTGGGCTGGAAGAAGCACAAGCTGGAATCAAGACTGCCAGGAGAAATATCAATAACCTCAGATATGCACATGACACCACCCTTATGGCAGAAAGTGAAGAGGAACTAAAATGCCTCTTGATGAAAGTGAAAGAGGAGAGTGGAAAGGTTGGCTTGAAGCTCAACATTCAGAAAACAAAGATCATGGCATCTGGTCCCATCACTTCATGGGAAATAGATGGGGAAACAGTGGAAACAGTGTTAGACTTTATTTCTGGGGGCTCCAAAATCACTGCAGATGCTGATTGCAGCCATGAAATTAAAAGACGCTTGCTCCTTGGAAGGAAAGTTATGACCAACCTAGATAGCATATTGAAAAGCAGAGACATTACTTTGCCAACCAATGTCCATCTAGTCAAGGCTATGGTTTTTCCCGTGGTCATGTATGGATGTGAGAGTTGGACTGTGAAGAAAGTTGATCGCCGAAGAACTGATGCTTTTGTACTGTGGTGTTGGAGAAGACTCTTGAGAGTCCCTTGGACTGCAAGGAGATCCAACCAGTCCATTCTAGAGGAGATCAGTCCTGGGTGTTCATTGGAAGGACTGATGCTAAAGCTGAAACTGCAATACTTTGGCCACCTCATGCGACGAGTTGACTCACTGGAAAAGAGTCTGATGCTAGGAGGGATTGGGGGTGGGAGGAGAAGGGGACGACGGAGAATGAGATGGCTGGATGGCATCACCAACTCGATGGACATGAGTTTGAGTGAACTCCGGGAGTTGGTAATGGACAGGGAGGCCTGGCGTGCTGTGATTCATGGGGTCGCAAAGAGTCGGACACGACTGAGTGACTGAACTGAATAATAAGTGATGTCAAGCATTTTTTTCATGTATTTATGAGCCATCTGTATGACTTCTTTGGAAAAATGTCTGTTTAGGTCTTCTGCCCATATTTTGATTGGGTTGTTTGTTTTTCTTAATTAAGCTGCATGAGCTGCTTGTATATTTTAGAGATTAATCCTTTGTCAGTTGCTTCATTTGCAATTATTTTTACCCATTCTGAGAGCTGTCTTTTCATCCGTTTATGGTTTCCTTTGTTGTGCAAAAGCTTTTAAGTAGGTCCCATTTGTTTATTTTTGTTTTTATTTCCATAATGTAAAGAATGGGTGTTGAAGTCTGACAAGTGCTTTTCCTACTTGTATTGAGAGGATCATATGGTTTGTTTTTCCTTTTGGTCTTTTAATATGGTGAATAACACTGATTAGCTTTTCAATGTTAAGCCAACATTGCATTTGTGGGATAAATTCTGCTTGATCATAATGCATTACCCTTTTTATTTATTGCTGAATTGAATTTGCTAATATTTAGGTAACGATTCCTGTATCTGTATTAATGACAGATCCTGGCCTGCAGTTTTCCTATGTCTTTGTTTGGTTTTAGTGTTAGGGTTATTGCTGGCCTCACACACTGGGTTGAAAGAATTTTTTTATTTTCTGAAAGAATGTGTAGAATTATATTATCTCTTCCTTATGTGTTTCATAATTTACCAGTGTTTATAATTATGTGTTTCGTAATTCCAGCCATCTGGGCCTGGAATTCTCTTTGTGGAAACGTTTTAAACTACCAGTTAGATACCTTTGTTGGATAAAGTGGCTATTCAGCTTATCTTTGTTTCTGTACAATTTGGTAGTTTGTATCTTTCAAGGAATTTATCCATTTTGCCTAAGTCAAACTTATTGGCATAAAAGTGTTTATGCCAATTTATGCCAAAAATATCTCCTTATAAAAAGCCTACAATTTCTTCAGTGATGCCCCTCTTTCATTCCTGATATTGGTAATTTGTGTCCTCTTTCTTTTTCTAGTTTCAGTTCAGTTCAGTCACTCAGTCATGTCCGACTCTTTGCGACCCCATGAACCGTAGCACGCCAGGCCTCCCTATCATCAACTCCCGAAGTCCACCCAAACCCATGTCCATCGTGTCAGTGATGCCATCCAACCATCTCATCCTCCATCATCCCCTTCTCCTCCTTCCCTCAACCTTTCCTAGCAATAGGGTCTTTTCAAATGAGTCAGCTCTTTGCATCAGGTGGCCAAAGTATTGGAGCTTCAGCCTCAACATCAGTCCTTCCAATGAACACCCAGGACTGATTTCCTTTAGAATGGACTGGTTGGATCTCCTTGCTGTCCAAGGGACTCTCAAGAGTCTTCTCCAACACCACAGTTCAAAAGCATCAATTCTTTGGGGCTCAGCTTTCTTTATAGTCCAACTCTCACATCCATACATGACCAATGGAAAAACCCCAGTCTTGACTAGATGGACCTTTGTTGGCAAAGTAATGTCTCTGCTTTTCAATATGCTGTCTAGGTTGGTCATAAATTTCCTTCCAAGGAGCAAGCGTCTTTTAATTTCATGGCTGCAGTCACTATCTGCAGTGATTTTGGAGCCAAGAAAAATAGTCAGCCACTGTTTCCCCATCTATTTCCCATGAAGTGGTGGGACCGGATGCCATGATCTTAATTTTCTGAATGTTGAGCTTTCAGCCAACTTTTTCACTCTTCTCTTTCACTTTCATCAAGAGGCTCTTTAGTTCTTCTTCACTTTCTGCCATAAAGGTGGTGTTATCTGCATATCTGAGGTTATTGATATGTCTCAAGGCAATCTTGATGCCAGCTTGTGCTTCCTCCAGCCCAGCGTTTCTCATGATGTACTCTGCATATAAGTTAAATAAGCAGGGTGACAATATACAGCCTTGACATACTCTTTTTCCTATTTGGAACCAGTCTGTTGTTCCATGGCCAGTTCTAACTGTTGCTTCCTGACCTGTATACAGGTTTCTCAAGAGGCAGGTCAGGTGGTCTGGTGTTCCCATCTCTTTCAGAATTTTCCACAGTTTATTGTGATCCACACAGTCAAAGGCTTTGGCATAGTCAACGAAGCAGAAATAGATGTTTAGCTAGAGGTTTATTGATTTTATTGATCTCAAAAAACCAGCTTTTGGTTTTCATTGGTTTTTCTCTGTTATCCTCCTGTTTATATTTTATTGATTTTTACTTTTACATTTATTATTTCTTTCCTTTTGCTTTCTTTGTGTTTGTCAGTCTTTTTTTTTTTTCCAATTTGCCTTCTATTTTCTTAAGGGAGATGCTTAGATAACTGATTTGAAAACTTCCTTTTAAAAAGTTTGTTATTTTTGGCTGTACTGGGTCTTTGCTGCTGCACGTGCACTTTCCCTAGTTGCAGTGAGACGGGTAACTCTTGTTTGGAGCATGGGCTCTAGGCACGCCAGGCTTTAGTCAGTTGTGGCACACGGGCTTAGTAGACCCACAGAGTGTGGGATCCTCTTGAACCAGGGATTGATCCCACGACTTCTGCATTGGCGGGCAGATTCTTAACCACTGGACCATGAGGGAAGTCCCCTCTGATACATTTTTTAACTACACTAATTTCCCTCCAAACACTGCGTTACTGCATCCCACAAATGTGATACACTGCACTTTGATTGTTTATTTTAAAATATGTTCTAATTTCCTTTCTGATTGCTTCTTTGACCCATGTTTTTTTTTGAAGAATGGTTTTTAAATCCAGGATTTGACGATTTCCTTATATCTTTCTACTGCTGACTTCTAGTTTAATTCCCCTTTGGTCAAATAATTCATTTTGTTCAATCCTTTTAAATTTGTTGAAACATGTTTCATGGCCCAGAGCACAGTCTCTTGGTACGTGTTCTAGGTGCACGTTCCAGACAGAATGCATATGCTGCCGTTTTAGGGATGTGTGCTTGATAAATGTCAATTAGTTCATGTTGGCGGTTTAAGTCTCAACATGCTAATTCTTTTCTGTCTACTTTTTCTATCAGTCATTGAGTCATAAATATCCAATTACAAGGTTGGATTTGTCTATTTCTCCTCCCAGTTCTGTCCATTTTGCTTCCTGAACTTTGATTCTGTTATCAGATGCACACACAATCAGGACTGTAACATCTTTCTGATGAACTGACCACTTTTTCATTAAGCATTTATAGTTCTCATCAAATCTGGAAAGCAGTCGACCATAATTTTTGCAAGTATCTTTTTTTTTTTTTTTTAACTTTCTCCTTCTCAGATTCCAACTGCATACATGTTGGGTTTGGTGTTGTCCTATAACTTTTGTTTGTTTCATCCTGGAGTGTGTTCTGCTATGTCTTCCTCACTGATTTTTTAAAAAATTTAACTAATTTACTTTTGGCTGCACTGGGTCCTCACTGCTGTACTTGGGCTCTCTCTGGTTGTGGTGAGCAGGCTTCTCATTGTGGTGGCTTCTCTGGCTGCAGAGCACAGGCTCTAGGTGTGTGGGCTTCAGCAGTTGCAGCTCACGGGCTCAGCGGTCGTGGTGCATGGGCTGAGTTGTTCTGCAGCATGTGGGAACTTCCCAGACCAGGGAATTGAACCTGTGTCCCCCGCACTGGCAGGCGGACTCCTGACTGCTGGACCACCAGGGAAGTCCCCTCCTCATTCATCTTTGTCTGTTTTTCATCTCAGTCACTGCTTTTATTTTCATATAATGTATGTTTCATCTCTAGATGTAACGTATGCCTCTTTTTCTACCTTCTATTTCTCTGCCCATTATGATCATGCTTTCTTCTGTCTTTGTAAACAAATGGCATACATTTGTAATGGCTGTTTTAAGGTTCCTGCCTCCTCATCCTATTATCTGTGCCATTTTTTGGTTCTGTTTCTACTGACATTTCCCCTTGTTGTGGGAGATACTTTCCTGCTTATTTGAACACCTGGTAACACTGACTGATGCCATAGGTTATGAATGTTACACTGTTAAGTGCCAGATTATGTCATATTCCTTTACATATTGATGCTCTGCTTCCTAGAAAGTAGTTAAGTGACTTGGAATCACCTTATCCTCTGAGTGTTTTAAGCACTTAGAGCAGGCTCTGCTATAGCAGAATAGCCTATAATGTAGGGTTACTTTGACCCAGGAAGTCTACCCAATGCTCCACATTTGGCTAAAGAGAACACAAACCAGGCGTGGCCCTACGTTCCAAGATTTGTTCTACTTGTTCCTTTCTGTTTCAGCCTCAGGAGCTTCCTCAAATACATGCCAGATCGGAAAGCAGCCAAGGGCTCAGAGATCTTCTGCGGATCTCTGGGGTTCTCCCTAAATAGATCTTCCTCCTCTCCAGGATTTTGCCCAGAAAATTCCAGCTATATTGGCCTTCCCAAACTTTACTATCCATCTTCTCAATTCGGCTCCTGCTTGACAGGCAGATTCTTTACTGTCTGAGCCACCAGGGAAGCCCTTAATCAAGGATAGAGATCAGGTAAAATAAATGACAAAATCTGTGGAATAAATGAGTGACTACTTGGTAACACTGCCCCCAGGGGAGAACATCTACTTAGAAGCCAACCAGGGTGCAAATAGGTACTGAACAGAACACAGGCTAAGGAACGCCAAGCAATCTATTTTCTAGCTTACTGGCTGTCTCTTCTAGAGGCACACCTATGTCTGTGCCTCAGACACTGAGCGCCACGATCATACGCAGAGGCTAAAAAAGAGCTGGGAGGTAGAGGGCCACCTAAGTTGGCAGAAAGGAAGGAGTGAATGTATGCTTGATAAGGAAAAGTGAGGGCAAATGAGCAGAAAAGCAGTAAGAAAGTGAGTGGTCACCAAGCTCACACAAAAGATGTTAACAGAAGTTTTTGAATGGCCAGGTCTCTTTCTTCATATACATTTACTGGAACTTTCATAACAGGTAGCCTAAACCTCAGCCCTTTGAAAAAAACTGATCTTTAAAAGAAAGCCATCAGAATATTTTAAAGAGTAAATATGAAAGGTTCAAAGAAAGTTTAAAGAACAAATATTTTTAGCTCAAAGCAGAGAAGACTCAGGAATAGCTTAGATGACTCCCTGCAAAGACAGAAAGGATTATGCAAAAAAAAAGGGGTGACCATATGTTCACTATCTCTAGTGATGAATAAAATGAAAGGAAACGGGCTCAGCTGTAGTGGAAAAGGCTCATTCTAACACTGCAATGGCTATTAAAAATATAGACAATTTGCTAAGGAACATTACGGAATGTCTTTCTCTGGAAATCTTCAAAAATAGACAACATCCACTTTTCTAAGTATGTCAGAGGCATCCTATTCCTGGGGCACAGGTGTGTGAGACTCTGCTGTGCTATGTTACTCAGCGTCCACCAAGGGCACGAGCCGTGAGGGGCTCAGTGGCTCCCTTAGGACAGAGAGGAAGTGAGCAGACAGTGATGGCCAGTCTAGCCCAGAGACCACAGATCTGCATTCCCTTTGGCTCTGTGTAGAAAGAGCTCTGTACAGAGTCCCACTGTGTGGGTTACCTGGAATTCAGATATGTGGGAGAGAGAAAAGACATGAAATAGCCAGGCTTGCCTAAGGTGTGGCAGCTTATAGATGCCTTTATAGAGTAACAAGAAAAAGTTTGTCTAAGAGATGATTACAGGTGGAAAACACCTGAATTTCCAGGTAGTCCATGAAATGCAGAATCTGTTGAACTGAAAACTGCAATGATGTGAAGCCCATCAGTGTCTACTATAAGGCTGCTCTAAATGCTGAGTAAAATCCTAACTAGAACCAACAGTGGTCTGGTTTAAGGCACAGAAACTCAGGCAGCAGCCTACAGCACAGCAGGTATACTGGAAGCTGCAGAACGAGGACACGTGGCCGTGGCGTCCTCAGTGACCCTCGAAGAGAAGCCATCACCAGAGCAGCACTTAACACATGATGTGCTCTGACAGGAAATGAATGCTTCAGCTGCATTTCTAGCTGTTATCAAAACTGTATGCTAGGGTAAGCCTGGATGGGAGGGGAGTTTGGGGAGAATGGATAGATGTGTATGTATGGCTGAATACCGTTGTTGTCCACCTCAAACTATCACAACTTTGTTAGTTAGTTATACTCCAATATAAAATAAAACGTTTTTTAAAAATAAAATACTTTCAAGCAACAACCAGACAAAAAAGTTAATGCTAGAGAGTTCCCTGGCAGTCCAGTGGTTAGGACTCAGAGCTTTCACTGTTGGAGCTTGTATACTAAGTCTCTTCGGTCGTGTCCGACTCTTTGCAACCCTATGGACTGTAGCCCTCCAGGCTCTTCTGTCCATAGGATTCTCCAGGAAAAAATACTGGAGTGGGATGCCATGCCCTTCCTCATGGGATCTTCCCGACCCAGGGATCGAACCCAAGTCTCCTGTGGCTCCTGCATTGCAGGCAGACTCTTTACCACCGAACCATTGGGGAATCCCAACCTGCTGGGCCTGAGTTCAATTCCTGGTTGGTTAACTAAGACCCTATAAGCTGCCCAGCTTAGCACCCCCTTAAAAAATTTTATGTTAAACCATTTCACAATGATTCTCACCTAAAGAACAAGCTCCATGATGGAGTCCTAACAAAATTTAAAAGCCTCTAAAACAGGGTTTTCATTGTACCCTATGCCCCAGAAGCAGAGAGTTCATTATGACCTATTTCTTATCTTTGAAAATCACTGCTAAAAAAACCACAGTTCTTGATGCAATAGAGGGCATGCCTCAGGTGTGCTACTGCAGAAAAGAAACTGAGAAACAGCATTATCTATAGTGCTGCTACAGAAGGGCAGAAATCACGTTAGAAATGAATGCCAAAGGGACTTTTCTTCAAAGCTGTGTTTACATAGCAACATGACAAATATAAAAATAGCGACATTTCCTAAGGATGTTTTATTCACACTTTACAAAAGACTGAGAGAAGGTCAATCATTACCAATATTATTCTTATTCTGCTCTTGCTATTATCAGGGTGCCTTGGAAGTACTGATGGAGACGCTGAGGGGTGCCAAAACCACCGTGGAGGACCAGTGCCTCTCATCTCCAGTCTCGTGATTGGCTGGACCAAGGAGGGCAATCTGCAGCCTTGGACAGAGTTTCCTTCTGTGCAGAACTAAATGGCCCTCATCATCATCAAATAAACAACTCTAACAACACCAGTACTGCAGTCCAGACACCCCAGATGGTAGCTTAATCGCCTGAAAGAATTAATAGTGCACCTCTAAGCACATTATTCACCCAGAGAATAGTTTAGGCAATGGAAAGAATCTGGCCCATTATACCCCAAACAATTGCTAAATAATATGCAATCACAGAAATGAAGCATGGCATATGGTAATCTCTCCACTATATTGAGATTCATTGTAATAAAAGTGCTGTTCAGAATCCCCGTGTAGAAATTGGAAAGGCATACCTTTCTTTTCTGGAAGAAACATGACAATAAGACAAGCCAGTCCTCCGAGGCACAGAAATGCTGCCAATGTCCTCTTCCGACCAAACCTAAATGAAACAAAGAAGTTCACGTCTCCCTAGAGAAACTTATACATTCATTTCCTCCACCCCTCAACCTTCCTTTTTAAATGTCCCCACTTTTATTACATGTTCATCTTTTCTTAAGGAGTGGGTAGCAAATGTGACTGACTAAGACATGACTTAAGTAACCGTCACAAAGCAAAGGAAAACCAGCTGGACGGCAGGATTAAATGATGTGTGTGGGACAAAAACAGAGAATCATCCCATTTACTTTTGTGAGTGCTTACTACGTTCCAAGCACTATCGGAAATGCTTTCTGTCTCTATCATCTTACTTAATGCTAATAATCAACCTGTAAGACATGTGCTTAAAGGTTCTCCATCTTCTAGAGAAGAAAACTGAAACACGGAGAATTTTAGCTCATTTATTCATTTTCTGGTTATTTGTATCTTAAGCAGTTAAAATTTTATACACCTCTTTCTCTCTTAAAAAGACAAACAGAAGGAAATTTCTTGTTAGTGTATCAGAATTAAGTGAAATTGATTGCACACTTTGTTGGGAGAAATAAATTTCAAATAACAGCTCTAGACTTGAAAGAAAGATATGAACATTCATACGCCTTCCTTTACTAGGCAATGTGCTAGGTCCTCTGTGAGGAGCTTCAGTGTTACTTGGTACTTTTACGATAATTTTTCCAGGGGACTTTCAATGACCATCCAATGTCGTGCTCCTTCCCTCTGCTTCAGGTTTTAATCCTGACTCCAGTGGTGGTGGCTGGGGGACAGAGAAGAATGCTAGTCTCCAGGTTATTGTGCTTAATTTAAGAGTCAGTATCCAATGTCTTTCAAATGACAGGCATCATTCAAGGCAGGCATTAGGGATTCAAAGACATACAGGACACCCCATGGACTATGTCCTCGTGACACTTGACGTGTTCTCAGAAGGGGGCACGGGAAGCTACAATAGGAAGAACACCTGAGGGGTGTCTGGCCCCCTGAGGATGTCGGGACAGGTTTCTGAATACGTTCCCTGGCTCAGCCCTTGGACCATGATGTGAGTACACTCAGTCGTGAAGAGAGGGGTCAGCAGAGGCAACTGGGACCAATCCCCAGAGAAAAGCCCTTCAATTGAATGGAAATCTAAAACTGCCCTTTAAAATAAGCTGACCTCAATACCCACAATGACAGCATCCAGTGCATGCTAAAGGAATGCTGTTGTTTTTTTTTTTTTATAAAAATGATGACTTCTAGAAAATGAGAAATGGTATAAGCCAAATGATTTCTAGCTCACAATTTCCAACTGCCCTGGTCAGGGGTTCAGTAATAGAAGGAATCTGAGAAAGCTGAGGAATGAGTGGTCTATAAAAGAACTTTTAAAAAATATTTCAAAACTGTGCTCACTGATTATGACTGGCAAAAGTAGGGTCTATTCTTCCCATCAACAAAGTCCAGTGGGACTTAGGAAAGAAAAGTCTTTCATTCCTCCAGTTCTTTGTCTTGTGTGAGAGCTTCTCAACGACCATGACTGGGGCAGGGAATTCTGACTGGGGCAGGGAGTTCTATGTGTGTCGAGCCGATATTCCCACGTGTTGGCATGAACAAATTACACAGCCTGCTCAAAAAGTCGGGTGGTAACATCTTTTAAATATTGGATTAAAAATCTATGAAGACCTAAATAGACATTTCTCCAAAGAAGACATGAGGATCGCCAATCAGCATAGGAAAAGATGCCCAACATTGCTAATTATTAGAGAAATGCAAATAAAAACTACAAGATATCACCTCCCACCAGTCAGAATGTTCCTCGTTTAAACTCAACAAACAATAAATGCTGGAGAGGATGTGGAATAAAGGGAACCCTCCGCACTACTGGTGGGAATGTAAGTTGGTATAGACGCTATGGAGAACAGTATCAGTTCAGTTTCAGTTCAGTTGCTCAATTGTGTCTGACTCTCCGCGACCCCATGAATCACAGCACACCAGGCCTCCTGTCCATCACCAACTCCCAAAGTTCACTCAAACTCATGTCCATCGAGCTGGTGATGCCATCCAGCCATCTCATTCTCTGTCGTCCCCTTCTCCTCCCACCCTCAATCCCTCCCAGCATCAGAGTCTTTTCCAGTGAGTCAACTTGTCACATGAGGTGGCCAAAGTATTGGAGTTTCAGCTTTAGCATCAGTCCTTCCAATGAACACCCAGGATTGATCTCCTTTAGAATGGACTGGTTGGATCTCCTTGCAGTCCAAGGGACCCTCAAGAGTCTTCTCCAGCACCACAGTTCAAAAGCATCAATTCTTCGGTGATCAGCTTTCTTCACAGTCCAGCTCTCGCATCCATACATGACCACTGGAAAAACCATAGCCTTGACTAGACAGACCTTTGTTGGCAAAGTAATGTCTCTGCTTTTTAATATACTATCTAGGTTGGTCATAACTTCCCTTCAGAGGTTCCTTAAAAAGGTAAAAATAGAGCTACCATATGATCCAGCAATCCCATTCCTGGGCATAAATCCGGAGAAAAACAGAAAAGATACCCTGCACTCCAATGTTCACAGAAGCACCATTTACAACTGGTAAGACATGGAAGGAATCTAAATGTCCATCAACAGATGAGTGGATAAAGATGTGCTACATAAATACAATGGAATGCTACTCAGGCACAAAAAAGAGTGCAATAATGCCATTTGCAACAACATGGATGAACCTAGAGATTACCATACTAAGTGAAGTAAAGTCGCTTCAGTTCAGTTCAGTCACTCAGTCGTGTCCGACTCTCCGCGACCCCATGAATCACAGCACGCCAGGCCTCCCTGTCCATCACCAACTCCCGGACTACACTCAAACTCATGTCCACAGAGTCGGTGATGCCATCCAGCCATCTCATTCTCTGTCGTCCCCTTCTCCTCCCACCTCCAACCTTTCCCAGCATCAGAGTCTTTTCCAGTGAGTCAACTCATCGCATGAGGTGTCCAAAGTATTGCAGTTTCAGCTTTAGCATCAGTCCTTCCAATGAACACCCAGGACTGATCTCCTTTAGAATGGACTGGTTGGATCTCCTTGTAGTACAAGGGACTCTCAAGAGTCTTCTCCAGCACCACAGTTCAAAAGCATCAATTCTTCGGCGATCAGCTTTCTTCACAGTCCAACTCTCACATCCATACGTGACCACAGGAAAAACCATAGCCTTGACTAGATGGACCTTGGTTGGCAAAGTAATGTCTCTGCTTTTTAATATACTATCAAGGTTGAGCATAACTTTCCTTTTAAGGAGTAAGTGTCTTTTAATTTCATGGCTGCAATCAGCATCTGCAGTAATTTTGGAGCCCAAAAAAATAAAGTCTGACACTGTTTCCACTGTTTTTCCATCTATTTCCCAGGAAGTGATGGGACCAGATGCCATGATCTTTGTTTTCTGAATGTTGAGCTTCAAGCCAACCTTTTCACTCTCCTCTTTCACTTTCATCAAGAGGCTTTTGAGTTCCTCTTCACTTTCTGCCATAAGGGTAGTGTCATCTGCATATCTGAGGTTATTGATATTTCTCCCAGCAATCTTGATTCCAGCTTGTGCTTCCTCCAGCCCAGCGTTCCTCATGATGTACTCAGCATATAAGTTAAATAAGCAAGGTGACAATATACAGCCTTGACGTACTCCTTTTCCTATTTGGAACCAGCCTGTTGTTCCATGTACAGTTCTGACTGTAAAGTCACTTAGAGAAAGACAAATGTCATGATATCACTTATATCTGGAATCTAAAATATGATATAAATGAACTTATTTATAAAACATGAACCTAGATATTATCATACTAAGTGAAGCCAGTTACTTAGAGAAAGACAAATATCATGGTATTACTTACATGTGGCATTTATAATATGACACAAATGAACTTATCCACAAAACACAGACACAGAGGACAAACACGGTTTCCAAAGGGGAAGGCTGGGGAGAGATAAATTAGAGGAGTTTGAGATTGGCAGACATAAACTACTATATATAAAATAGATCAACAACAAGGTCCTACTGAGAGGGTAACAGGCAGGAGGGCTAGGGGGTCTCCAAATGGAGGAAATAGGCTGCGAGTGTCAGACGTTTTTATCTCTCTCTCAAGTGGTAGGAGGAAACAAACTAAAAGTCTCAGATTTTCTCCCTTCTCTATACAAAAGTAAAAGGAGGTTTCTCTTAAAATTCTGTGTTGCCATGATGACACCTGGTTCCACCTGAACTTAACTTTTCTCAAACCTTGAGCTAACCTATGCGTTTTTCTTATGTAAATGTTTTTCTGAAGCTATGTTAATGAACTATGTATTCACCCTAGACTCTGTCTTTCTTCAAGTCCTGCTTAAGATTCAGAACTGAAAAGGGCTCAACAAACCAGTATTCTTTACTCATACAGTTATTCTCCTCATCTATGTTAATGAAACTATATATTTGCTTGGAAACCTGCCTTTCTTCAAGATTCATATCAATCATTTTATGGCACGGGATGATTCACCTTGGCGTAGTCAATAAAGCAGAAGTAGATGTTTTTCTGGAACTTTCTTACTTTTTCGATGATCCAGCAGATGTTGGCAATTTGATCTCGGGGTTCCTCTGCCTTTTCTAAATCTAGCTTGAAGTTCATGGTTCACATACTGTTGAAGCCTGGCTTGGAGAATTTTAAGCATTACTTTACTAGCGTGTGAGATGAGTGCAATTGTGTGGTAGTTTATTCTTTGGCGTTGCCCTTCTTTGGAATTGGGATGAAACTGACCTTTTCTAGTCCTGTGGCCACTGCTGAGTTTTCCAAATTTGCTGGCATATTGAGTGCAGCACTTTCACAGCATCATCTTTTAGGATTTGAAATAGCTCAACTGGAATTCCATCACCTCCACTAGCTTTGTTCATGGTGATGCTTCCTAAGGCCCACTTGACTGTGCATTCCAGGATGTCTGGCTCTAGGTGAGTGATCACACCATCGTGGTTATCTGGGTCGTGAAGATCTTTTTTGTATAGTTCTTCTGTGTATTGTTGCTACCTCTTAATATCTTCTGCTTCTATTAGGTCCATACCATTTCTGTCCTTTATTGTGCCCATCTTTGCATGAAATGTTCGCTTGGTATCTCTAATTTTCTTGAAGAGATCCCTAATCTTTCCCATTCTATTGTTTTCCTCTATTTTTTGCACTGATCACTGTGGAAAGCTTTCTTATCTTTCCTTGCTATTCTTTGGAATTCTGTGTTCAAATGGGTATATTTTTCCTTTTCTCTTTTGCCTTTAGCTTCTCTTCTCAGCTATTTGTAAGGCCTCCTCAGACAACCATTTTGCCTTTTTGCATTTCTTTTTCTTGGGGATGGTCTTGATCACTGCCTCCTCTACAATGTCACAAACCTCCATCCATAGTTCTTCAGGCACTCTATCAGATCTAATCCCTTGAATCTACTTGTCACTTCCACTATATAATCGTAAGGGATTTGATTTAGGTCATACCTGAATGGTCTAGTGGTTTTCCCTACTCTCTTCAATTTCAGTTTGAATTTGGCAATCAGGAGTTCATGATCTGAGCCACTGTCAGCACCTAGTCTTGTTTTGACTGACTGTGTAGAGCTTCTCCATCTTTGGCTGCAAAGAATATACTCAATCTGATTTCAGTATTGACATCTGGTGATGTCCATGTGTAGAGACTTCTCTTGTGTTGTTGGAAGAGGGTGTTTGCTATGACCAGTGCATTCTCTTGGCAAAACTCTGTTAGCCTTTGACCTGCTTTGTTTTGTACTCCAAGGCCAAATTTGCCTGTTGCTCCAGGTGTTTCTTGACTTCCTATTTTTGCATTCCAGTCCTCTATAATGAAAAGGACATTTTTTTGGGGGTGTTAGTTCTAAAAGGTCTTGTAGGTCTTCATAGAACCATCAACTTCAGCTTCTTCAGCATTACTGGCTGGGGCACAGACTTGTATTACTGTGATACAGAATGGTTTGCCTTGGAAACGAACAGAGATCATTATTCTGTCATTTTTGAGACTGCATCCAAGTACTGCATTTTGGACTCTTGTTGACTATGATGGCTACTCCATTTCTTCCAAGAGATTCTTGCTCACAGTAGTAGACATCATGGTCATCTGAATTAAGTTCCCCCATTCCAGTCCATTTAAGTTCACCGATTCTTAAAATGTCAATGTCCAGTCTGCCATCTCCTGTTTGATCACTTCCAATTTGCCTTGATTCATGGACCTAAGATTCCAGGTTCCTATGCAATATTGCTCTTTAAAGCATCGGACTTTAATTCCATCACCAGTCACATCCATAACTGGGTGTTGTTTTTGCTTTGGTTCTGTCTCTTCATTCTTTCTGGAGTTATTTTTCCACTGATCTCCAGTAGCATACTGGGCACCTACCAACCTGAGGAGTTCATCTTTCAGTGTGTCAGAAAAACATCTACTTCTGCTTTATTGACTACAATAATCACAACAAACTGTGGAAAACTCTTGAAGATATGGGAACACCAGACCACCTGACCTGCCTCCTGAGAAATCTGTATGCAGGTAGAGAAGCGACGGTTAGAACTAGACATGGAACAGACTGGTTCCAAACCAGGAAAGGAGTACATCAAAGCTGTATATTGTCACTGTATATTGTGCTTATTTAACTTATATGCAGAGTACATCATGCGAAATGCCAGGCTAGATGAAGCACAAGCTGGAATCAAGATTGCCAGGAGAAATATCAATAATCTCAGATATGCAGATGGCCCCACCCTTATAGCAGAAAGCAAAGAAGAACTAAAGAGCCTCTTGATGAAAGTGAAAGAGGAGAGTGAAAATGCGGGCTTAAAACTCAACATTCAGAAAACTAAGAGCATGGCATCTGGTCCCATCACTTTGTGGCAAATAGATGGGGAAACAGTGGAAACAGTGTCAGACTTTATTTTTCTAGGCTCCAAAATCACTGCAGCTGGTGACTGCAGCCATGAAATTAAAAGACACTTGCTCCCTGGAAGAAAAGCTATGACCAACCTAGGCAGCATATTAAAAAGCAGAGACATTACTTTACCAACAAAGGTCCATCTAGTCAAAGATATGGTTTTTCAGTAGTCATGTATGGATGTGAGAGTTGGAGTATAAAGTAAGCTGAGTGCCAAAGAATTGATGCTTTTGAACTGTGGTGTTGGAGAAAACTCTTGAGAGTCCCTTGGATAGCAAGGAGATCAAACCAATCAATCCTAAAGGAAATCAGTCCTGAATATTCATTGGAAGGACTGATGCTGAAGCTGAAACTCCAATAATTTGGCTACCTGATGCAAAGAGCTGACTCACTGGAAAAGACCCTGATGCTGGGCAAAGTTGAAGACAGGAGGAGAAGGGGACAACAGAGGATGAGATGGTTGGATGGCATCACCGACTCTATGAACATGAATGAGAGTAACCTCTGGGAGTTGGTGATGGACAGGGAAGCCTGGCATGCTGCAGTCCATGGGGTCACAAAGAGTCGGACACGACTGAGGGACTGAACTGAACGGACTCACTTTGTGCCAATGTTATCTCAAAATGCATGTTGTGGGTGAGGGACCTGGTGCCCCTCTGAGTTTTGAGACATTTCCTTTCTCTAATTAGCAGCCTGCTGACAGGGATATAACATATTGCTAAGGGGCAGGTGGGGCACTCTTTCTGCCCCTTTCTGATGTCTATGTCAGAAGCTTTATCTCTTTTATACTTTAATAAAACTTTATCACACAAAAGCTCTGAGCGATCAAGCCTTGTCACTGGCCCCAGACTGAATTCCTCTCCTTCAGAGGCCAAGAATCCTGGTGTCTTTCACAGCTCAGCAACAACCTTTCACTACTGTATGTCACATGGAACTATATTCAATATCTTGTAATAAATTATAATGGAAAAAGTTATGAAAAAGAATATATATATATGTATAACTGAGTTGCTTTGCTATACACCAAAAACTAACACAACACTGTAAGTCAATTATACTTCAATTAAAAAAAAAATCTACACAATAACTCATAAACTTGAAAGCCAAAGAATAATGCACTAAAAAATGAATTCTCACTGTGTTTGGTCTGAAAAGAATTCTAATCACCGTGGAATACTTAGCAGATATGCATATGGATACAGACAGTAATATTTAGGTGTTTATGCACGTTAGTGTACGTGTCCTCTACACAGTACATTTCATGTCCACTCATACTCACCATCTTTGGTTAATCAAGTAGATGCAGATAGGGTAAGATGGAATCTCTATGAGGCCAGACAGGGCTAAGTTGGCATAAATGTTTCCACCTAGATCACCTGCACTCAGGGTGAGGCCATAATACACCAAGCTGCACACAAACCTGCAAATGGGGGTGAAAGACAAGAAAGACAATGGAAAAGTCCGTAAGAATTTGTCAGAAAAGATTAAAATACTTGTTCAAATAATGCCCTCTGTCTCAAGAATAAGTTTGACTCCCTAATTAGGGTTTCTATCCTAATATAATTTCAATACTAGGACAAAATAAAAAAAAATAAAAGGGCCTTGGAAATGATGTGAGCTATGTCTAGATGCTCTATAAAGCAAACGAGTGGCCAGGTCCTGACAGAGAGGATGTCGTTAGTGCCCTCATTACACACTTCTGTATTTATTAGAAGACAGTGACTCTATTTTAAATTTAATTCAACTATTTATAAACACTTGCCCTAGGCGGACAAACTGAAATCATAATCACAGGAAACTAGCTGATCTAATCACATGGACCACAGCCGAATGTGGTCCCCTGGAGAAGGGAATGGCAAACCACTTCAGTATACTTGCCTTGAGAACCCCGTGAACGGTAACAAAGGGCAAAATGATAGGATACTGAATGAGGAATTCCCCAGGTCGGTAGGTGCCCAGTATGCTACTGGAGCTCAGTGGAGAAGTAACTATAGAAGGAATAAAGGGATGGAGCAAAAGCAAAACCAATACCCAGTTGTGGATGTGACCAATGATAGAAACAAGGTCCGGTGCTGTAAAGAGCAATATTGCATAGGAACCTGGAATGTTAGGTCCATGAATCAAGGCAAATTGGAAGTGGTCAAACAGGAGATGGCAAGAGTGAATGTCGACATTCTAGGAATCAGTGAACTAAAATGGACTGGAATGGGTGAATTTAACTCGGATGACCATTATATCTACTACTGTGGGCAGGAATCCCTTAGAAGAAATGGAGTAGCCATCATGGTCAACAAAAGAGTCCGAAACGCAGTACTTGGATGCAATCTTAAAAATGACAGGATGATTTCTGTTCGTTTCCAAGGCAAACCATTCAATATTACAGTAATCCAGGCCTATGCCCCAACCAGTAATGCTGAAGAAGCCGAAGTTAATCGGTTCTATGAAGACCTACAAGACCTTTTAGAACTAACACCCAAAAAAGATGTCCTTTTCATTATAGGGGACTGGAATGCAAAAGTAGGAAGTCAAGAAACACCTGGAGTAACAGGCAAATTTGGCCTTGGAGCACGGAATGAAGCAGGGCAAAGGCTAATAGAGTTTTGTCAAGAGAATGCACTGGTCATAGCAAACACCCTCTTCCAACAACACAAGAGAAGACTCTACACATGGACATCACCAGATGGTCAACACCGAAATCAGATTGATTATATTCTTTGCAACCAAAGATGGAGAAGCTGTATACAGTTAGCGAAAACAAGACCAGGAGCTGACTGTGGCTCGGATCATGAACTCCTTATTGCGAAGTTCAGACTTAAATTGAAGAAAGTAGGGAAAACCACTAGACCATTCAGATATGACCTCAATCAAATCCCTTATGATTATGCAGTGGAAGTGAGAAATAGATTTAAGGGACTGGATCTGATTGATAGAGTGCCTGATGAACTCTGGACGGAGGTTCGTGACATTATACAGGAGACAGGGACCAAGACCATCCCCATGGAAAAGAAATGCAAAAGAGCGAAATGGCTGTCTGAGGAGGCCTTACAAATAGCTGTAAAAAGAAGAGAGGCGAAAAGCAAAGGAGAAAAGGAAAGATATAAGCATCTGAATGCAGAGTTCCAAAGAATAGCAAGGAGAGATAAGAAAGCCTTCCTCAGTGATCAATGCAAAGAAATAGAGGAAAACAACAGAAAAGGAAAAACAAGAGACCTCTTCAAGAAAATTAGAGATTCCAAGGGAACTTTTCATGCAAAGATGAGCTCGATAAAGGACAGAAATGGTATGGACCTAACAGAAGCAGAAGATATTAAGAAGAGGTGGCAGGAATACACAGAAGAACTGTACAAAAAAGATCTTCACGACCAAGATAGTCACGATAATGTGATCACTGACCTAGAGCCAGACATCTTGGAATGTGAAGTCAAGTGGGCCTTAGAAAGCATCACTACGAACAAAGCTAGTGGTGGTGATGGAATTCCAGTTGAGCTATTTCAAGTCTTGAAAGATGATGCTGTGAAAGTGCTGCACTCAATATGCCAGCAGATTTGGAAAACTCAGCAGTGGCCACAGGACTGGAAGAGGTCAGTCTTCATTCCAATCCCAAAGAAAGGCAATGCCAAAGAATGCTCAAACTACCGCACAATTGCACTCATCTCACACGCTAGTAAAGTCATGCTCAAAATTCTCCAAGCCAGGCTTCAGCAGTATGTAAACCGTGAACTCCCAGATGTTCAAGCAGGTTTTAGAAAAGGCAGAGGCACCAGAGATCAAATTGCCAACATCCGCTGGATCATGGAGAAAGCAAGAGAGTTTCAGAAAAACATCTATTTCTGCTTCATTGACTATGCCAAAGCCTTTGACTGTGTGGATCACAATAAACTGTGGAACATTCTGAAAGAGATGGGAATCCCAGACCACCTGACCTGCCTCTTGAGAAACCTGTATGCAGGTCAGGAAGCAACAGTTAGAACCGGTCATGGAACAACAGACTGGTTCCAAATAGGAAAAGGAGTGCGTCAAGGTTGTATATTGTCACCTTGCTTATTTAACTTATATGCAGAGTACATCATGAGGAACGCTGGGCTGGAAGAAGCACAAGCTGGAATCAAGATTGCTGGGAGAAATATCAATAACCTCAGATATGCAGATGACACTACCCTTATGGCAGAAAGTGAAGAGGAACTCAAAAGCCTCTTGATGAAAGTGAAAGAGGAGAGTGAAAAGGTTGGCTTGAAGCTCAACATTCAGAAAACAAAGATCATGGCATCTGGTCCCATCACTTCATGGGAAATAGATGGAAAAACAGTGGAAACAGTGTCAGACTTTGTTTTTTTGGGCTCCAAAATCACTGCAGATGCTGATTGCAGCCATGAAATTAAAAGACGCTTGCTCCTTGGAAGGAAAGTTATGACCAACCTTGATAGTATATTAAAAAGCAGAGACATTACTTTGCCGACCAAGGTCCGTCTAGTCAAGGCAATGGTTTTTCCCGTGGTCATGTATGGATGTGAGAGTTGGACTGTGAAGAAAGCTGATCGCCGAAGAATCGATGCTTTTGAACTGTGGTGTTGGAGAAGACTCTTGAGAGTCCCTTATACTGCAAGGAGATCCAACCAGTCCATTCTAAAGGAGATCAATCCTGGATGTTCATTGGAGGGACTGATGCTAAAGCTGAAACTGCAATACTTTGGCCATCTCATGCGACGAGTTGACTCACTGGAAAAGACTCTGATGCTGGGAAAGGTTGGGGGCGGGAGGAGAAGGGGACGACGGAGAATGAGATGGCTGGATGGCATCACCGACTCTGTGGACATGAGTTTGAGTGTACTCCGGGAGTTGGTGATGGACAGGGAGGCCTGGCGTGCTGTGATTCATGGGGTCGCGGAGAGTCGGACACGACTGAGCGACTGAACTGAACTGAACTGAACTGCCCTAGGCAGTCATTGTGATATTATGAAAATGACTCTAGAAAAGAATTCTAGGGAGCAAGCCAACAGGGGGCGGTGTTGAGAACACATGCTAATAAGTGCCTGGGTTGCCAGTGGGTGGCCTGCAGGCCAGAGTGACAGGGACTCTAACACCTGGCCAGAGTCTCAAGCCCTCCTGGCATTCAGCTGCACATGCTGCAGACAGCCAGAACAGGGAAGAGAAGATGAGACCATGGCAGAGGCAGGCTCCTCTAGGACTATCAAAGCCCGGCACTGATTTCTGCGCAGCATTGCCGAAACATCGAGGCAGCACCCACTGCGTGGCAGATATTGTGCCAGGCATAGAGCCTATGTCCTACAGCCCAGAAGCTACGCTGTAGAAAAGGCCATCTTGAAACTCCAGACTGGGGAGTAACAGGAACTTCTTCCAGAGTGAAGGGAACGTAGCACTCTCTGCTTATCCACAGGGGATACGTTCCAAGACTCCCAGTGGATGTCTGAAACCATCGATAGTATCAAACCCTTTATATACTATTTTTTGCCCTGGACATCCACCCCTATGATAAGGTTTAACTTCTACATTAGGCCCAGTAAGAGAACATCTGAATTGCTGACATCACTACTTTTATGCTCTGGGTCATCACTAAGTAAAATAAGTGCGATGTGAACACAGTGCTGGGATTCGGACAGTCGATCTGATAAGCAGGACAGGACTGAGTGACTGACAGCAGGACATGTGGACAAGGGGACAACCCGTGTCTTAGGCGGGATGGAGTGGGAGGGTGCGAGCTTTCATCACACGCTGACAACGTCATGCAATTTAAAACTTATCAGTTGTTACTTTCTGGAATTTTTCATTTAATATTTTCAGACTACAGTTGACCTCAGGTAATTGAAACCACAGAAAGCAAAACCTTTTGTGCCTAGGAAACTGCATTATTAAAAATAAAATGAACTAGAACAGAACATAAATAAACCCTGAAACTACGCTTTATTAAACATGAATGCATTTTTTAAAACAAAAATTTCTATACAACAATAAAACACTTGGGTTTTGGAAATTCATTAGTGTTTATGTTTAAACAGTTCATTTTGACATGTGTGAATTACTAGGACACTCCTGCTTGCATCTGTTTTCCTTAGAAAAAGTCCAATAAGCTACACCTATGAAGAGATCAACAGGAAAGGGAAAGCTTTCTTTCCATCTCTGCCAAAAAAGCAAAGTGGGCCGAGTGCCCTAGGTTATTATTAAGAATGGGCCACAGGAACCAAGGAGAGGGAAGGCGAGGGGAGAGGGGTCCCTGGAGATGGCCCACTTAGTGACTCATCCCTCTCTGGCAAATGAGCTCCGGCAGCAGCTACTTCCCATTACTTCGTCCTAGGTGGAGTTGTCATTCATAAACTACGGATGATGAGCAGAGCCACAGCTGGGACATCACGGGTAAGGATGCAAGGCAACAGTGAATTGTCTGTTTTCCCTGCCCGCTAGTACTTTGCCGTGAGCAGCAAGCTAAGCAAACGGAAATATTTTCCTAATTTTTTTTTCTTCACTCCACACAGCCTGTGGGATCTCAGTTCCCCAACCAGGGATTGAACCTGTGCCCCCTGCATCGGAAGCACAGGGTTTTAACCACTGGACTGCCAGGGGAATCCCCTTCCTAAAATATTTTTAGAATCCTTTCCATCTGCAGTAGAGATGAGACCTTCCTCTTAGTTAATGTTATTCCTAATGTATTGTATGTGTTGGTATGTATTTATTCTGCATTTAAAATAGAAATACACATACATATTTAATTCATGCTGTGAAGGTAGTAAGAAGGGCACAAGCAAACTAAGCCAGTTAAAGGCACTAGCGGAGCTTAGCTGGTGGTAAGAGAAAACCGGGAGAACAGGCAAGGGAGGCCTCTGGTCCCGAGATGGGGACTCCGCCTACAAATTTCCTTGATGGTAGAGTTGGTCCTCTGGATGCATAATTACAGCTATTAAAATCATTTCAATCCTGTTTATGGGACCCAAACAAAAATTTTAAATGCTTGCATAATATTTAACAGTATACTTAGGGTATCATGAAATTATTTAAAAAGGCACTACTGTGGGAAATAACCAAAGGAACAGATGTTAAACACAGAGGTATAATTTCACTCCCCAGTTAAAGGCTTTCTTAAATGACTGATCCACAGAAAAGATTTTAGAATTTTATAGCATCTTCAAAAAGAATGGCACTATGTGGAATGACACTGTCTCTGTTGTCATGTATTTTAACATTCTGAGCCCTGGGGGAAGAAGTTTATTTGAGAAGAGCTCCTTTGGCTGTGTAAGACATAAAATAAACAGGAATGTTCTCCCTGACTCTGGGTCTAGTTTGTTTGTCTATTTTGTTTTCATCCCCTGAAGTCCAGAACCCAAAAGTTAATATTCCTGGGAAAAAAACCTTAAAAACTGTAAGTAAGTAACTCCTAAGAAAGTAGATGCTTCCTTCAAGGCAGACGGTTTGATTGAGTGTCTACGTGACATGCAAATGCAGTTTTATGGAGCCTTAAGTACCTGAACATACTTTGTAAGCATTTCCTTTACAATCGACAGAACCTCAAATTAGTAGCTCCCATGGAAGGACATAGAAACTGGCATACTGAATGAAGTGAGTCAGACAGAGAAAGATAAATATCATGTGATGTTGCTTATATGTGGATTCAAAAAAAAAAAAAGGGTGCAAATAAACTTATCTACAAAACAGAGTTACAGATGTAGAAAACAAACTTACGGTTATCAGGGGTAAGAGGGACAGACAAATTGAGAGACTGGGATTGGCAGATACACACTAGGTGTGTGTGTGTAGGTGGGGGGTTTGCAGTGTGTGCGTGAACTGATTTGCTAAGTCATGTCTGACTCTTTGTGACCCTACGTACTGTAGCCCTCCAAGCTCCTCTGTCCACAGGATTTTCCTGGCAAGAACACTAGAGTGGGTTGCCATGCCCTCCTTCAAGGGATCTTCCCGACCCAGGGATCAAACTCATGTCTCCTGCATTGGCAGGCAGGTTCTATACCATTACCACCACCTGGGAAGCCCCCATACATACTTTACTATATATAAAATAGATAACTAACAGTCCTTCCCTGTGCTACTGTATAGCTACTATACAGCAGCATAGGGAACTCTGCTCAAAACTCTATAATGGCCTAATATGGGAAAAGAATCTAAAAAAAAAGGATAGATGTATATGCACCACTTTGCTGCAGACCTGAAGCTAACACAACAGTGTAGATCAATGTACACCAATAAAAATTTAAAATTAATTAATCAATTGATTATTTAAAAAACAGGTTCCCTTACTCCCTTAATCCCCATGCCTCCAAGTTTGTGTCCTTCATTCAACATTTCTTATGTATCCATGACATTCCAGCAGCAAGCTGGCTCAGTGAGCTGGTGTGACCTGGCCCCTAACCATATAGGTGGTAGCCAGGGTTTGATTGGGTGGGAAAAGAGAATCATGCTATAGAAAACTATCTTTGCAGCTTCTTATTCTCAATCTACTGTTCTTTTTAGCTTTATATATATATGATTAACTTCATATAAAATGACTCGCCTCTACTTCCCATGTGAAAAATACAAGTTTCTATGTAGCCTTCTTGCCAAATACATGCAAACCACAGCACAACCATCCTTTAGGCCAGTATATATGATGTTCGTGTCCAATCCCGGACCAAATTACACTTATGGCACTTTAATGGAATGAATAATATTAAAATACATGGGTACTCTACAAATTCTACATATAGATTATCCATTTCTCCCTTTTCCACAATTTTATTCTTTCAGTGGAACCATTTTGAACCATTCAGTGCAATCTACATTAATCCTAAGAACATTTTGAGGGCAGGTCAGAATCAGCCAAACTAGAAAATCAGGTTTGCAGAGTGCTAACCCATTCACTCACTGACTGGCACCTGGGGCTTTGAGGCTTTTTTGAGGCTGTCATGTGGCACTCCTAGGACATGCCTAGGATCTCATTCATAGGAAGGATAACAGTTAGCTCACTTGTTGAGTCAGTGAGTGGGAATGTTCAATTAGAATGTGCTACCTGCCTGAGGCCAAAACCAAGGGGAGGTGCTTCAAAATCCTCCTTAGAAACTCTTCTGTCCCTGGTGTGTCTGCTGCTTTCCTTCTTCTTTGAGGAGGAGGGTTGGGGGATTTAGGTCCATCTAGTCAAGGCTATCGGAGAAGGCAATGGCAAGCCACTCCAGTACTATTGCCTAGAAAATCCCATGGATGGAGGAGCCTGGTAGGCTGCAGTCCGTGGGGTCGCTAAGGGTCGGACACGACTGAGCGACTTCACTTTCACTTTTCACTTTCCACTTTCACACATTGGAGAAGGAAATGGCAACCCACTCCAGTGTTCTTGCCTGGAGAATCCCAGGGACGGGGGAGCCTGGTGGGCTTCCGTCTATGGGGTCACACAGAGTCGGACACGACTGAAGTGACTTAGCAGTAGCAGCAGTAGCAGTCAAGGCTATGGTTTTTCCAGCAGTCATGTATGGGTGTGAGAATGGGACTATAAAGCAAGCTGAGCATCGAGAATTGATGCTTTTGAACTGTGGTGTTGGAGAAGACTCTTGAGAGTCCCTTGGACGGCAAGGAGATCCAACCAGTCCATCCTAGAGGAGATCAGTCCTGGGTGTTCATTGGAAGGACTGATGCTGAAGCTGAAACTCAATACTTTGGCCACCTGATGCGAAGAGCTAACTCATTTGAAAAGACCCTGATGCTGGGAGTGATTGGGGGTGGGAGGAGACGGGGACGACAGAGAATGAGATGGCTGGATGGCATCACCAACTCGATGGACATGAGGTTGAGTGAACTCCGGGAGTTGGTGATGGACAGGGAGGCCTGGCGTGATGTGATTCATGGGGTCGCAGAGAGTCGGACACGACTAAGCGACTGAACTGAACTGAACTGGGGGATTTAAAATTCACATTAGATACTTCATAAGCAAAAATGTGTTTCTGACATCTGTAAGTTCAGTAAACCTCCTGGCAGGCACCATTACTTCCTCCTTGAAAGGGAGGATGCTGAGAAAGCTCAGGTGAGCACAATGCCTAAGGGAGGCAGGGGAGGGTTGCTTGTTTTTGAAAACAATCTCATGCTGAACACAAGAGTGAAGTTTTCTGTAACCCTGAAGAAAGAAGAGATTATCAATAACCTGGGTTGCAGATCAATAGAAGAGCCCTTAGAGAGAATTACCAGATGAACATCAGGGTCAGGGTGTGCCCCAAGAGCACCCGGTAACGGAACAGGTCCAGGAAGCTGCCGGTCTCCTTGCAGCTCCTGTTGGCTGGGTGTGTTAGTGAGAAGGTGCACTTGAGCTGGCGGTTCCTCTTGGCAATGAGGTACAGAGCGGCTTCAGCCTCACGCAGTCGACCCTGGGAGTATAACCAACGAGGTGATTCAGGAATGAATCTGAAAGAGACGTCATCAAAGGCTGTATATTCGTATAGGTACATACGCACCAGAAGGAGACAGATCCCCCACGCTGTACATGGTCCCCAAACCACAAGTGGATTCCATGTTAGGTTTAAAGCCTGACTCTCCCAATGACACGTGGAAGAGAGAGGGCTACAGAGGGCAGTTGTCAACAGTTGCCAACATAAATAATGGCCTCTTTTATGAATGGAAACCAAAATCATGCTTCCAAAGCTGCAGCGAAAAAAGCAGACTATGCATTTACTTTTTTTTTTACTTATTTTTAATTGAAGGATAATTATTTTACAGTATTGTGTTGGTTACTACCAAACATCAACACGATGCATTTACTGTTCAGCAAATTTTAATATATAAATAGCAATTTATAAATTATATAAATAATATATAAACAGCAATACAATACTGAGTAATTCTTCATAAAACATGCATCAAAGATGAAATTCCAAATCATGGTCAAGTGTTGTTAGAATAATATTAATAAACATAATACAGAATTTTTAAAGTTCTGAAAAAGCCTCACAAAGATTAAAATCTCTATTATACATCAGAAAAGAATTTTTAAAGTATTTTTAACATAGTGATGCTATTTAAAATGTAGATTTTAAGACTACATATAAAAATGAAAAATAAGTGATCACATTTTAGCAGTTTTAGAGCTTTTAAAGCTTTAATATTCTGCAGTCAGCTGACACACTCACTTTAATATGTCCTGAGGATATTTCCTGATCTCCCAAGTCCTTCAAGAAACAAAGCTTATTTTGTGGTTAACTTTCAGTTCCAAAAAAACAATAGTTGTTTCTTACTGTAGCTATAAAGTACCAAACATTTCTATTGCCACAGCTCTCTTTCATCAGTTTCAAGACAGGTATTATGCATCTTTTCTCCTCTTCACAGTTCTGCATATTTTTAGGGGACCTTTCAAAAACCAACTGGTGGCAGGAACATGGACACTTTGTTTATAAAACACAGCATCAAACCTTTTGATCTAATTTGATATTATTTGACTAAAATGAAACTTGCATGCATTTACTTTGATTTACTTGTTTTTAATTGAAGGATATTTAAAGTGCCTTTTAGAACTCTCCACGCCTTTCAGTAAGGAGAGTGAAGGGCAACAAACACCACACCGTCTGTAACTTCATGGAGAGTCAGTTTGTCAATAACCAGTTGAGCACTTTCATTTTGCATGAGCAATGTAATAGGCACTGAGAGGAAAGACAATGGAAACAAAAAAAGGCAGGCATTTTCCCAGGAGTTCTGCTGGGGGAGAGACTACTCAGGCACAACATTTGGATTCAGGAACAAAGGCTTCTATAACCTCCTGAAAAAATTCCTTTATCCACTTTTTCACTACTATCTGATTAATGTTACTAATACACAAGCAAAATAATCAAGTAAAATGCCATTTTGTTGGAAGTTAGGCCAGCCGATGATTATCATCGGATCAACCGGTATCCACAGGGCCATATATGAGGCACAACGTAAAACTATCTGATCAAGCCTAAATACAAATAAAAGGAACATAAGACTGGTGGGGTGAATATGGAGAGTGTACATGGGATAGAAATATAGCTGAAATAACAGAAAATCTATTAAAGTAAAAATTAAAACTGAGGAGGCTGAGAGGAGTGGAAAAGGACCAACTAGGAAACAGTCAACACGTTAGCAGTCACTGTATCTCTGACTAACTTATTCCCGCCCCCATTAAGGTTCTCTGTGTTTTCAGAGTTGTTCATAAGCAATAAAGTCACTTTTAAAACTTTATAAATCATGTTTAAAGATGGTATTTGAGAAACACTCAGGTTTTAGAAATGTGACTCTGTGTTAATGAAACTATTTCTACTTGGATTTATCTGGATGATTTAAACATAGGACCTGATATTTCTCCACATTTTGAGAAGCCGATAAGCTTCTCAACAACAAAACCCCACCCAGTTGTCAATGGACAGATTTAGGAATACGAGTTCTAACACGAGCTGATTATTCCCACAAAACAGTAGGGCATGTTTCTAAAAGGAAAAGGAGGCCCTTGAATATGCTGCCCTCTACACAGTGTCCTGATCACTTTTAGAAGTTATATTGCTAATTTAACACTGAGGCCTCTGCTCAAAAATGTCCTGTGAAAACCTTTTTAAATTAAGGGGGCACTGATTTCTAAAATAAAACTGTTCTAATTCAAGTGTTGTGAAAACGAGGAATTTTTGAGCTAAATAACAAGGTCTCTAGTAAAACAAACAAGGTATGTCTCTAAAATGACATGACTGTTTCTGATGTTGCTGACGGTTAATGAAGGCTAATTCTAAAGGTTTTTGTGCCAACATCTGTCCAATGGACAGGAGGCATCTGGTCTATGGAAGGGCCCAGGGCTTTGGTGCTGGGAAACGCAGCTGAGCAAAGAGCCAGGGCTGTTCAGAGCTCATTTTATAGAGGTTAGGCTCCGCGTGAGGCAGAAATAAGGGACCACTGGAAGGGTGCCAGATAAGTACTGCAGAATTCAGACAAGAAGGGGAATGAATGGGTATCTGACCAGGAAAAGCAAACTGGGAAGGCTACTAATAAATAAGAGAAATGGCGAGACGGCACTGAGGAGCTGGCCAGAGCACTGACTAGCAGGCGCTGAGGCGGAGCAACCCGAGGTGTACACTGGAACAGGGAGCAGCTTGTATGCTGATGGGAACACAGGGTGGGATGGGAGATAAGCTGGAGGCTGCCTGCAGCCAGCCTTGCTTTCCGGGCTTGACAGAATACACATACAGTGTGACTCTACGTGCTTTCTTCTGCTTCCCATCTTTCAAGAGCAGAATTAATCTCTCATCAAGTCAAAGTCCCCACCGAGCACTAAGCAGTAACAAACAGAATATACATTCTGAAAACTAAAAGAATGCCTTGGATCAACCAGTGAAGTCACTCTACTATTGAAGGAGGGATGAGAACCAGCCTAGATTAAAAAGTATGCCTGCGTGCTCAATCACTCAGTCGTGTTTGACTCTTTGCGACCCCATGGTCTCTGAATCTTCTGCATTGGCAGGCAGATTCTTTACCAACTGTGCCACCTGGAAGGCTCTAAGAAGTAGGCAGTTCATTAAATATTTAAAAATAAAATACATTTATTTACTAATATGAACAAGAATGCTTATTAATTAGAGGAATCCATTTTTTCCAAAACTTTATAATATACAGCATAATAAAATATGGCTAGTTTTCCTTTCTAATAAAATTATCTCACTCTAGTTCACATAACTGAATGCATTTCATAAATTTTACCTTTCTAATAAAGGTTGGGGGCTTCCCTGGAGGCTCAGTGGTAAAGAATCTGCCTGCTAAGCAGGATACATGGGTTCAATCCATGGGTAGGGAAGATTCCCTAGAGAAGGAAATGGCAACCCACTCTAGCATTCTCGCCTGGGATATCCCATGGACAGGGAAGCCTAGCGGGCTACAGTCCATGAGGTCGCAAAAGAATCAGATAGGACTTAGATACTAAACAACAACATCAATAAATATAGGTTAACTATTTCTACTATATTCATTTTTGCACTTAACAATTCTCTTAATTTCAAAGAGAGAATGAAAACAGATTTCAGCTCAATTCCCAAATCTCAATTAGTAGAACTTACATAAAGAATTACTAAATCAAATTGCTACCTCAATGAAAATTCCATTACAGGCATCTCACTTTACAGGAAAGAAGAAAGCTGGCACCACTGGCTGAAAATTTTATTTATTCCAAAGATTTTGATGTTTAGGATTAAAGGTCTGATATCTGAGGGGAGAAAGCCTTTCACAAGCACAGTAAAACTTCTGGAGAAACAGGCCTAAGTTGGTGGCTCATCTTACAGCCTTAAGAGGAGCATGGTGTGATATCTTGCTTTGACCAAGGCATCATCCTTGTACTGCTTTGAATCCATGCACTCTAAGGATTTCTCCCATATCTGAGGATCTTCCCATGTTCACCTACAGAGGCCCTGAGATGACAGTTATCTATGGAATGAGGAGGTATCACTCTATATTCAATATGCATAGACTGGTCTATAATATCATACTTTGGTCACACCCCTAGCACGTGATCTGATCCAGCCTGAAGATTTTTAAGCTTAAGGCATTAGGTTAAAAAAGAAACTAGTACCCTCCCTTGAGAATTTGAAGGTTAAAATGCAGAGGTTGAGAGGTTACTTTAAACAAGGGATACCTGCATTCTGAATTAATTAAGCATCTCTCTTCCCAGGAGCTGCCAAGCATTGGAGCACTTGCGGAATTTAGTTCTTCACCAAAGTCAGTTCAGGCAAACTCCTGAAAGGGAATAACGCTGCTCATTGACCCGCATCCTCTTAAGACATTCCTTCTGCTTATTAAATTAAAAGTCTAAGAAGAAAAACTACTTACAAAGATAAGAGAAAAACCACTGTTCCCTGCAGGTTAACCAGTATGGCTAGGGTCCTCCAGGAACGGATGAAGTATCCCAACAGGGCATATTGGGCAATGCCGACTGCGAAGAAGAGGCCACCAATTGACCCTAATTCAGGAAAAGAGACTTGTTACTGGAGAAAGAACCATCTGCAACCCCATTTCCAACCCAGGTCATAGAACCAATCCTTTCTTTCTGAGATGTCAGCAGAAAGAAAAACCTACACAGATATCATCGAGGATCAGATGATAAAACCAGAAGAGAGGCCAGGAAATCAGTGGGAAAGAAGGAAGGACAGATGAAAAATACAAACTACATGTGGTCAAGATAAATTTTAAGGGCTGCCCAAGTGCTTTCTGCATTGATGTTGCACTGACATCTGCCTGAACTTGTGACTGAGACTTGGAAATATTGTTTGCTGCGCGGTGGGAGGTTTTTAGGTCATGAGACTATGGCAGTGGTGGGACTGCATCTCCATCACAGAGGCTGTCCCTGAAACCTTTATCTTGAATCACAGCCTACTCCCCAGTTCTCCATACTGTCCTTCCCCATTTATCACCACCAGATACATGACATTTTACATTTGTTTCTTGTCTTTCTCTTCCAAGTAGAAGCATGAATTTTTGTCAGCACACTGACAGTAAAAACATCAACCATAGGCTTGCTAAGCATCTTAGGATATTTGAAATAAATAACAAATGAGTACAAACCCACTGTCCTGCCCAGTATACTTGTAAATTCTGTACCTCTGACATGCTTTCTATAACTGCTACTATTAGTAGTAAAGTACATCTATCACTATTTATTTATATAATAGCTATTATTTGTTGAGCATTAGACTTTATAAACATTTCCTATAAAGCTAGTACCACTATTAGCTATCTACAGAGGGAGGAAATAGCTCAGAGAAAGTTAGGTGCTGCAGTCTAAGACATGGGGCTGCATGTGGCCCAACCAGGAGGTGCTGTCCCCCAGTCTGACTGGACAGCCTGCGCTCGGTACTGTTCCTGTCCCCTGTCACCCTTCTAGGGAAAGGCGGACTCCTGTGGGCATCCCACAGCAATATGACTTTGTTATAGGAATTGTCAACAACAATCCTGCAAGACAAACATTTCTCTTATTCTTGTCCACAGATTATCAACCTATAACAAAACACAATGACTTGTTTGCTGTCTGCCCTAGTGAGGAAAAGGGGGATGCAGAAGGGAAGGCTAATGTGACAGTAAGTTCAGCATGAACAGAAAACCAGTCAGGGCATGTGGTCTGCTAACTAAGGGAATGGGATTTCCATTCCCTGTGATTTCCCTAGAAACTTAGATAATCAATAGCTATTACAGATTCATTACAGTGCACCAAATAGCACCTGGTTTCCAAGAACACGGCTTTCTGTCATTGCTCAGAATAGTTTCAAGTACTCAGTATCTATTGACAACAACGTGGGCAAAAAGACAAAGGGCCACAGGATGGGACCACTTTAGCGGGACCAAGTTCAGACCCCAGTTCTTCTACACACTGTCATGTGACTTTGGGAAAATCACTAAATATCTGAGTCTCTGTTTCCTTATAAATGAAAGAGAAATAATAATACAAACCTCAAAAAGTATAGTCATTAGTTTCAAATGAAATAATGCATGCTGTACAAATGTTAGCTATACGGTCCTATTGTAAAAAGGGTATAGCCCCTTATATCTATTAACTTCCCCAAAAATGCCATCTGGAAGCCTCCGCTGGTGAGTATCTGTTATAAAATATTGCCTACTTAGCACTCCTTTCTAACTCCAAGAATCCTTTCCTTTTTTTGGAAAGATGACCTCCCCATATTTCATCCTTGCAGTTCAAGGGGGAGATGTCAATCGTGGTTCCCCCCTGGTGACCCCAGCTGAGACAATCAGAGCTCCTACCAGTATTTCAGGATTTTCAAATACTGAACTTGGCAGTTAAAACAATGACCTCCTGGGCCTCATCCCTGACCGAGCAGGGGAAGTTTCTCAGAGACAACGGGAAACAGAAATGAGACACATCTAACTTCCTGGTTCTAAGCATTGCCAAGGCCTGGTTCTTCTTGCTTTGGTTGTGTTAGCCAAATGATTCCCCTTTGTATCTAAGCACATCACAGGTGAGTCTCTGTCACAGAAAGACCTGGCATCAGCTGGATATGGTAAACAGGAGGAAAGGATTCAAAGGTTCTAGTTTCCTGACTTAAATACCATGATGACACGGCTATAGATAGAAGTCCCGGAGAAGGATGTAGATTTTAGGTGGAAGAAAGCAATACGTTAATTTGAGGGGTCAACAGACTTCTGCACGTGATACCCAACTGTGGTCCTCGGGTGGGCAGGACCGTATGTGCTCTTTATGTTTCACTTCTATATGTTTCCTGATTTTTTTTTTACAATGAACATCAATAACTTTTGTTATAAGTTATTTACATAAGAAAATTTAAAATAAATATATTAATATGACATTTTACATAGCTTTAGTATTTTATCTTTTCTACTCTCAATAATTTTCAATTATTCTTGTTAAGTACTACACTGCAACTGGTTAAAAATGGATGTTTTCAGTTTGCACTTATACTTTATTGTATGTACTTTATATAGCATTTTATACATACTGAAAATATTATTTGTAATCATGCACAAATTTTCCAAAAAAAATTTTTTTTACTGCTAAACAATCAGGGTGCCATGCCATGCTAAGACGCTTTAGTAATGGCCGACACTTTGCAACCTGTGGACTGTACAGCCTGCCACGCTCCTCTGTCCATGGGATTCCTCCCATTAATCCCCTATTGTGAATCATTTAGATTTCCCCCCTCGATTTCTTTCAGTTCTGAGCATATCTGAAGTTATAGGAATATATAAAATCGTGCTGGAGAGCAACATGGATGGACCTAGAGAGTGTCATACTGACTGAAGTCAGATAGAGGAGAAATATCATATGACATCCCTTATATGTGGAATCGAAAAAGAAATGATACAAATGAACTTACTTACAAAACATAAAGAGACTCACAGACTTACAGAACAAATGCTGTGGGGGAAGGGGCAGTTAGGGAGTTTGGGATGGACAAGTACACACTGCTACATTTAAAACAGAAAACCAACAAGGATGTATGTATAGCATATGGAATGCTGCTCAATGTCACGTGGCAGCCTGGATGGGAGGGGAGTTTGGGGGAGAACGGATACATGTATATGTATGGCTGAGACTCTTCCCTGTTCACTTGAAATTATCAAAACAAAATAAAAAGGTTTTGTTTTTTTTAATTGTGCTGGAGAGAATAGCCTGGAAAGAAAGGTCAAGGACAAAACTTTGGGGAAAGACTGCTCATGGGAGAGGGAAGGAAGAAACTCCTCACAAGAGTTTTAGGGGCAGCAGAAACTGATTTCTGTCCTGGGTGCAGGTCAAGTGCACTGGCCCTCCGGGAACTCTCTCAAGCTCCTTCTGAGTTTCACATTGAATTTGGCAACCATCTGGTACCACTGTTGCAGGTTTTTTCCCCTTTCTCCCTTTTCCCTTTGCTATAGAAATTTTAATAGCCTTACTTTAACTCAGCCTCAAGGAAAAGAATGGAAGGTGAAAGTGCTTTAACAGAAATCTTTTCACTGGCTTCAGGCAACTGGAAAGGGAGCAAGAGACCAAGAGGTCTTTCTTTGTGCTGAAGATATGCAACGGGACAGGAATCATCCTAGAGAACTTGGTGGGGTGGAGGAAGTATACATGTTTTGTAAGAAAGCATCTTCCTCATGGAACCACTAGAGTCAAATGTGAATATTTTACTAGAAGAATGTGCCAGGAAGATGAAAAACATGTACTCATAATGCTTTGCATGAGCAAGATTTTGGACTCAGGGAAACCAAAACCCCAGGAGAGGGTGTTTTGTGTCTTCCCCTGGATAATGTGAGTGGTCATGAACACTATCATCACTCATTTCTGGCAAAGTCCCAGCAAGTGTGAACCCACTACTTGCAAAAATGACTTTAAAAGTCTCAATGCAAACTGAAGACTCAAAGGATATTTTCTCACTGATCCTAACTTAGGACCTGGGTTAGGGGGGAAAAAAAAGCCCATCTCTAAAGGCTTTTCTGAAAGCTAATATAGACAAAGTGAATTATGAAGCATGATGTGTAAGAAGCAGGCAAGAAGCCTGTCCTGCGAGGATGGAGCTGGTGTCTCCTCCTCCCCAGTTTAGTTCTAACTTGTCCAAACCTCTGTGTCCTTCAGCTTGGACAGCAGTTCGGTGGACACATGAATACAGCAGAGCTTATTTTGTCTCTGTCTTCCAATTCAATACATTCAGTTCAGTTCAGTTCAGTTGCTCAGTTGTGTCCGACTCTTTGCGACCCCATGAATCACAGCATGCCAGGCCTCCCTGTCCATCACCAACTCCCAGAGTTCACTCAAACTCATGTCCATCGAGTCAATGATGCCATCCAGCCATCTCATTCTCTGTCGACCCCTTCTCCTCCCGCCCCCAATCCTTCCAAACATCAGACTCTTTTCCAGTGAGTCAACTCGTCGCATGAGGTGGCCAAAGTATTGGAGTTTCAGCTTTAGCATCAGTCCTTCCAATGAACACCCAGGATTGATCTCCTTTAGAATGGACTGGTTGGATCTCCTTGCAGTTCAAGGGACTCTCAAGAGTCTTCTCCAACACCACAGTTCAAAAGCATCAATTCTTCAGTGATCAGCTTTCTTCACAGTCCAACTCTCACATCCATACATGACCATGGGAAAAACCATAGCCTTGACTAGACGGACCTTGGTTGGCAAAGTAATGTTTCTGCTTTTTAATATGCTATTTAGGTTGGTCATAACCTTCCTTCCAAGGAGTAAGCGTCTTTTAATTTCATGGCTGCAATCAGCATCTGCAGTGATTTTGGAGCCCCCAAAAATAAAGTCTGACACTGTTTCCCCATCTATTTCCCATGAAGTGATGGGACCAGATGCCATGATCTTTGTTTTCTGAACGTTGAGCTTCAAGCCAACCTTTTCACTCTCCTCTTTCACTTTCATCAAGAGGCTTTTTAGTTCCTCTTCACTTTCTGCCATAAGGGTGAATACATTCAATTCAATACATTAGCCTTTACTAACTCTGAAGACACGACCAGTGACAAAAAAAGGCCAAGCAACCAGTATTCATATGAGGTGACCCATGACAACACCCTAATGGTAGAAAGCAAAAAAGAACTAAAACGCCACTTGATGAAGGTGAAAGAGGAGAGTAGAAAGGCTGGCTTAAAACTAAACATTCAAAAAACTAAGATCATGGGATCCAGTCCCATCACTTCATGGCAGATAAATGGGGAAACAATGGAAACAGTGACAGCTTTTATTTTGGGGGCTCCAAAATCACTGAGGATGGTGACTGCAGCCATGAAATTAAAAGATGCTTGCTTCTTGGAAGAAAGGCTATGACAAACCAGACCGCATATTAAAAGGCAGAGACATTACTTTGCTGACAAAGGTCTATATAGTCAAAGCTATGATTTTTCTAGTAGTCATGTATGGATGTGAGAGCTGGATCATAAAGAAGGCTGAGTGCTGAAGAACTGATGCTTTTGAACTGTGGTGTTGGAGAAGACTCTTGAGAGTCCCTTGGACTGCAAGGAAATCAAACCAGTCAGTCCTGAAGGAAATCCACCCTGAATATTAATTGGAAGGACTGATGCTGAAGCTGAAGCTCTAATACTTTGGCCACCTGATGTGAAGAGCTGACTCATTAGAAAAGACCCTGATACTGGGAAAGACTGAAGGCGGGAGGAGAAGGGGGCGACAGAGGATGAGATGGTTGGATGGCATCACAGACTCAAGGGACATGAGTTTGAGCAAGCTCTGGGAGATGGTGAAGGACAGGGAAGCCTGGCATGCAGCAGTCCATGGGATCGCAAAAGTCGGACATGACTGAGTGACTGAACAACAACAAATGGAAGATACAAGAGGGGAGTCCTCAGGGAAAAGTGGTATGACATGGGCCTGGCATCATCCTGGCCCTGACAGTCATGCGCTGTGTGAAAACAGGCACACAACCTCTCCTTTTGTTAGGGGGAACACATTGACTGAAACCACCCACTCTGGTCAGGCACCATTAACCATCTGCAGTATTTTATGACAGTAGGTCCTAGTAAGGAACACGGAACTAACAAGCCACCACCAACCAAAAGAGTTTGGGAAAGGTCAAAAGGAGACACCTTGTGTCCAACCACCTCCCAGAATTCTCACTGACATCCATCTTGGCTGAGCAACTCATGTGCCACTAGGAAGGACCCTGAGTCAGAATGACTGGTCAAAGACAACCCGGAAACTAATCCCATCACCATAAAACTGAGACTGCGAGCCGCGTGGCAGAGCAGCTCTCCTGGGCTCCCTCACCCTACTGCTCTCCACCCGGGCGCCCTTCCCAGTAAAGTCTCTTGCTTCGTCAGCATGTGTGTCTCCCCCCGACAATTCACTTCTGAGTGTTAGACAAGAGCCCACTCTCGGGTTCTAGAAGGGCTCCCCTTCCCACAACACTTTCAGTGGTGAAGTGTCCTCATTTGCAAAATGAAGGTAGAAATTCTTAACTTGTAGATTCTGGGACTATTAGAGGCATGGGCCAGATGCGGAGCTTGGGTCCTGGTACATAACAGATGCTCATCAAATGGTCGTTCGCACTCTCTCACCTACATCCTCGTGCAGACTCATTTCTACAGCTGTACAATCAACTTGTTTCCATATTAGTACAAGAACATCTATAGTACTCAATAACTTTTAAATGAATGGAAAGCAAAACAAAGTTCTCACTGCAAACCTATAGTCCACAAAGTAGAATCATAGTGCAATTGCCCTCCCAAGACATTAAGTCAAGGATGCTTTTAAAATCATTTATAGTTCTTGAGAAGATGATGGGATGGTTAAAAGTAATACAGAACATGGCCTCCATTTGGAAACTTAAACATCACTAAAGAAATACTACAAGAGTATTACCTGCTGATTTGAAGAGAACAGTAAAAAGGCCTATGAGACAAAGATTTAATAAAATACAATACCACGGCACTGAGAAAGGAGTTTCTAGTATTTTCTCTGCACTATTTTTCACTTTATGGTAAAAAGCAGTTAACGAATACCTTCAGGCAGTCTGTGAGTATAGGGACAAGGTCACCATCTGTAGGCCCCAGGGGAGACTACCAATAGGGGAATAAAATGAAGTGACTAATGACTCATTCAAGGCCACACAGAACTCAGGGAAGGAAATCTAGGGATTTCCCTGGCGGTCCCATGATGAAGACTACGCTTCCAAGGCAGGGAATGCAGGTTGGATCCCTGCTCAGGGAACTAAGAGCCCATATGGTCAAAAAAAAAAAAAAAAAAGCCAGAAAGAAAGAAAGCAAAGCTAGTATTTGGATAGAGCACCTCAAGCCTAGATGCAATTTTAGATACGAGGGCTAAGCTGGTTCCTGCATAGTTCTCTGGAGCCCCTCCCCATCTCCAAGTCTGGTGGATTGAAGCAGTACCTGCGAGTGCCCAGTAGGCAGTGCCCACACATTCGTTCAGCAGGACGAAGGCCACCAGCGACATCCCTCCGTTCATCATGCCCACCAGGAAGCGAGTTATTGCAAAGAACTCATAGGAGGGGGAAAAGCCATTTGCGATAGCAAACAAGATGTCAAGAGCAAAACCTAGAATGAGAAGAACAGTATGCAATAATCCAGAGGCAAAACGCACTCGATGAATGTAATATGTGTGTTAATTTGTAAAGATAAATCTTTGTGGATTTAAATTTTCTAGGGTATATTTTGTTTTTAAATCAATTTCTCTTAAAGATTATCAAGAAAAACTGAGGCTTTCTTTGTTACAAGTTGATTACTGTCCTCATGTGCAGTTTTCAACCATTCCCAATCATGCTGGAAATTGAAAATTCCTAGCTCGTACTCAGCTTGTCAAGTGAACTATGCTGAGTCCTGTGGAGCTCATCTGAAATGAATCAACACACAAGACATAAGGAAATGGATATAAGGAAATGGATCTAGCAAACTGCCTTAATCTTTGTTCTCCTTAGAAACATGGCATGAATTAGAATCCACGGATTATAGAAGGCACCACTAGGAAATGCTTATAATGCAAATACCTGGCCTTCCTCAGGTATGCTTTAAAATGCTTGTCCAGAAGCACTTGGCCTCTCACCAGTGAAATAAAAATCAGTTCTGGGTCCACACGGCAATTCCCTGAGAAACTTAAGGAAATGGTCTCCTTACTATTTCTCTGGGAACCTTAGGAAAATAACTTCTCTTATTCAGTTCATGAACACTAACAGATTACCTGTGAGATAGACTTTTTTCCTTCCGAAGCGATCAGAGAGTTGACCAAAAGTGATAACTCCTACAAACACACCACTGAAGAAAAAAGAGCTTGCTGCACTCACTTTGTAAGATCTGTTGGCAATTAAAAACCACTAGAGGAAGAAAAAAACAAAGGGTAGACATTTAAGTCACAGAAAAGATGGATGGATGGAGTTAGCTATTTAAAAAAAGCAAATGTACAACATAAACTTGTATACTAGAATTTCTCCACTGCATTACCACTGTTAACCAGAATTCAACAGAACATCCATCCAGGACAACACCCAAGGAGATTCTGTCTTCAGAAACCCCAGAAATTGTTATTGTAATGTGCTCCCACAGTAGTCTATAAACATCCTGTTATAGCACTGAACACAGTACAGTATGTAATAGCTAATTGCTTACCCGTCTGTTGACTATGTCCTTCACTCCAAGTCCCTGCATTTCTAGACAGGAAGAGCTGTATGCCGTTAGTTTCTGTTTCTCTGACACCTAACATACTATATGACATATATGAGGCCAAAAATGAACGGTCCTTTTCTCCAATAAATTAATGGGCTTTAAATCCCTTGAGTATTTTCCTTGAAAAATTATACATACAATAACAATATAATTGGGCTTTCCAGGTGGCTCAATGCTAAAGAATCCTGCAATGCAGAAGACTTGACTTTGATCCCTAGGTCAGAAAGATTCCCCAGAGAAGGAATTGGTAACACACTCTAGTATTCTAACCTGGGAAATCCCATGGGGAGAGGAGACTGGTGGAGTCCACAGGGTCACAAAGAGTTGGACATAACTTCACAATTAAATAAAAACAAACCATATGATACACTGATTCCACTTCTGAGTATATATACAAAGGAACCGAAAGCAGGGATTCAACAGGTATTTGTGTGCTAAGGTTCATAGCAGCATTAGTTACAACATCCAAAAGGTGGAATGAACCCTAATGTCCATTCACAGATGAACAGACAAACAAAATGTGGTATATACATCCAATGGAATATTATATAGCCTTAAAAAGGAATGAAATTCTAGCAAGCTACAACATGGATGAACTCTGACCTTATGCTAAGTGAAACAGACAAAAAGAAAAAATATTGTATGATTCCATTTATGAGTGTGACACTGCAATTTATAATAATAAGTATATATTTGGTTTTCAACTATTGTTCCTATAACATAGCTCTTGAAGCCCTTGTAATTTCCTATGTAAGAATTACAGGGGTATCTTTTTAAAAAAAAAAACTTTTATATTATATTGGGGTAGAGCCAATTAACAATGTTGTGTTGATTTCAAGTGAACAGCGAAGGGACTCAGTCACACATGTACATGTACCTATTTTCCCCTCCCATCTAGGCTGTCACGTAACACTGAACAGAGTTCCATGTGCTGTACAGTAGGTTCCTGTTGGTTACCCATTTTAAATATAGCAGTGTGTACATGTCCATTCCAAACTCTCTAACTTTCCCCTCAGGGGGTAAATTTTTTTATAAGACTTATTTTTCCAGTTCCTGAAAAAGCTTCGGAGCAATAAAGCTAAAACAGGTGTCTTTTATTATTTATAACAAGTCCCTTTCAATCACACTGAGCTTATTATGTTAATGAGGTGACTTTTGGAAAGCCTCATAGATGGGGGCTGGTTGTCAGGGGAGCCAAACATGTAAAGAGGGTTGGAACTTTCATCCCCTCCCTCCAGGCCTCTGAGCAGAGAAGAGCAATTGGAGGTTGAATCAACTGTCAATGGCCAAAGGCTTAATCAATCATGCCTTCATAATGAAGCTGCCAAAAAATCCAAAAAGATGTGGTTTGGAGAGCTTCCAGGTCACTGAACTTGTGCTGGTACTGGGAGGGCAGTTGAGCTCTGAGGGCATGGAAGCTCTGTTCCCTTCCATCCGTCTACGCCTTGCTCTGTGCACCTCTTCCACCTGGCTGTTCTGGAGTTACAACTTTTTATAATAAATCAGTAATCTAGTAAATAAAATGTTTGAGTTCTGTGAAATTCCCTAGCAAATTAATCCAACCAAGAGAGGAGGTCAGAGGACACTCTGATTTACAACCAGCTTATCAGAAGCACAGGAAACAGCCTGAATTTGTGACTGGTGTCTGAAGGGGGCAGTCGGGGCAGTCCTGTGGGATGGAATCCTGACCTGTGGGACCTGATGTTAACTCAGGTAGATGGTATCAGACCTGAACCAAACTGTAGTACACCATGCTGGTATGGCAGAACAGCCTGATGTGGGAGCCCCACCCTGCCCCCTAACTCCCACCCACACGTATCTGTTGGCAGAAGGGTCTAAAGGGAAGTAGTTGCCAGTAGAGAAGACACTGGAGGAGTGTTTTTCCTTTACCTGGACTAATCAAATCCCCAGAGACAAAGTAGCACAGTGGTTACCAGGGGCTGGGAGAGTGAGGAGTTACCTGTTAGTTTGGGATAATGACAGAGTTGTTGAGGTGGATAGTGGTGATGTTTGCACAAGGATGCGAATATATTTAATGTCCCTGTACTGAACGCTTTAAAATGACACACTTTATGCTATGTATGTTTTACCACAATGAAAAATAATCCCTGGAGTACTGTGTGTGTTAGTTGTTCAGTCGTGTCTGACTCTTTGTGACCTATGGACTGTAGCCCCCCAGGCTCCTCTGTCCATGGGATTTCCCAGGCAAGAATACTGGAGTGGGTTGCCATTTCCTTCTCCAAGGGATCTTCCCAACCCAGGGACTGAACCTGGGTCTCCTGCATTGCAGGCAGATTCTTTACCACTAGGGAAACTTACAAACTCAAAGAGAAAGTAATGACCTTCTACTTAAAATACCATTATCTTTAGACCTAGCTAGTGACGTGTTACAGTGACCTTTGCTTACAGAGATGAAAGCCAACCTGTGTCTCAGATGTGACCTCAGAGAACCAAGAGACTACTCATCTCTCCCCCGCCATAGCCCCTTTCCTGGGCTCAGCAAAGACAAGTTTAAGAAAGCCCTTTCTTGAAAACTCTCATGGAGACACCCCTTACTTGTCCGTTCTCTATACTTCAAACTGCTCCTGTCCCATGCTTTGACAACCAGTCGTTATGGCCCAAAGCACATCAACTTCTCCCCTTCTCTTGTATTTCCTGCAAGACCAGATGGATAAAGATCTTGACAAGACATCTTTAGGCAACAACAACACACACAGACATTTAGGCACTGGAGAATAAACAAGGATGAAGCCCCTCACTAATGCTGTGCTTTACTACTTTTGAATTCTTTTCTCCTTCACATGCAGCTCTTAACAAGATCAATTAACTATTTTCCTAGCCCTGCATGGATTAGAAATAATAGTCTAGGGTGCTGCTGCCCTTAAAGATAGTAACCAGGCAGTTACTGCTCTCCGTGGAAGTCGTAATTTATTTATTTATTTATTCAAGAAGCTCTTTATTTATTTTTTTTTTTCAAAGAAATGAACAGAGGAAAATTTATGCGTCGAACCTGGACTGGTCACTTATGATAATATACATGCTACAATTCCATTCTCTCCAATCATTCCACCTTCACCCTCTCCCACAGAGTCCCAAAGACTGTTCTAAATGCCTATGTCTCTTTTGCAGTCTCTTAAACAGGGTTCAGGTTACCATTTTTCTAAATTCCATATATATGCGTTAATATACAGTATTGATGTTCTTCTTTCTGGCTTACTTCACTCTGTATAATTGGCTCCAATTTCATCCACCTCATTAAAACTGATTCAAATGCATTGTTTTTGATGGCTGAGAAATACTCCATTGTGTATATGTACCAAAGCTTTCTTATCCATTCATCTGCAGATGGACATCTAGGTTGCTTCCGTGTCCTGGCTATTATAAACAGTGCTGCAATGAACATTGGAGTACATGTGTCTCTTTCAATTCTGGTTTCCTCGGTGTGTATGCCCAGGAGTGCGATCGCTGGATCATATGGCAGTTCTATTTCCAGTTTTCTGAGGAATCTCCACACTGTTCTCCATAGTGGCTGTACTAGTTTGCATTCCCACCAACAGTGTAAGAGGGTTCCCTTCTCTCCACACCCTCTCCAGCACTTATTGCATGTAGACTTTTGGATAGCAGCCATTCTGACTGGTGTGAAATGGTATCTCATTGTGGTTTTGATTTGCATTTCTCTGATGATAAGGGATGTTGAGCATTTTTTCATGTGTTTATTAGCCATCTTTATGTCTTCTTTGGAGAAATGTCTGTTTAGTTCTTTGGCCCATTTTTTGATTGGGTCACTTAGTTTTCTGGAATTAAGCTGCAGGAGCTGCTTGTATAATTTGGAGATTAATCCTTTATCAGTTGCTTCATTTGCTATTATTGTCTCCCATTCTGAAGGTTGTCTTCTCACCTTGCTTAGAGTTTCCTTTGCTGTGCAGAAGCTTTTGATTTTAATTAGGTCCCATTTGTTTATTTTTGCTTTTATTTCCAATATTCTGGGAGGTGGGTCTTGGAGGATCCTGCTGTGATTTATGTCGGAGAGTGTTTTGCCTACGTTCTCCTCTAGGAGTTTTATAGTTTCCGGTCTTACATTTAGATCTTTAATCCATTTAAATAAGAGAGTGAAGGAAGCTCTATGACCAAAAACTGAACTATACTCCAGGTTTTTTTTATCCAAGTATTTAATAAGTATTTGATTAGTTTCTACTAGAGGTTAATAAAACTATTCTAAACACTGGGAATACAGGTGCAAATGAGCTAGACTTGGTCCCTGACCTCATGGAGTGTAAGTTCTAGTAGAGTGAGACACATTAAACAAGTAAACATATAGGGACAGGCTGGAAGAAAATCTCTTTAAATAAGGTATCCAGGAAGACTTCTCTGGGGAGGTGACATTTGTGACCTGGATGATGAGGAAGTGATCAACACCGAAAAGCTGTTTGGGGAACATGAGGATGAGTGCAATGGCCATAAGGTCTTTGAAGACATGTCAGAGTGCCTTTTGCTGGGTGGGATGTAATGAGACCAGAGAGCTGGGCAGGCATCAGGTCACGAAGGCCCTTGAGTCACAGTAAAGAGCTGGGATTTTAGTCCAGTGCACAGAGAGACATTGCATGCCTGGACTTATGTTTCTAAAGCTCAGCATTCACACTTAAAAGAATGCAGTACAACAGGGAAAAGTGGGAGCAGGTCCAGGAGATGATGTGGGCTTGGATGAAAGCAAGAGTGATGGAATCACATGAATCACATGAACGTGGGAGGGATCTTAAAGGCAGAACTAGCAGGACTTGCTGATGAATGAGATGTGGAGCGGGGAAGAGAGAAAGGGAGAGTGAAGGATTTAACCCAGGTTTTTAATTTTAGCCATTCAGTAGATGGTGGTGACATTTTTTTAAGTTTTATTTTTTATATTGAGGATATATATTTTTTAAATTGGAGGACAATGCTGGGTTAGTTTCTACTGTACAGCGGTGTGAATCAGCTATAAGTATACACATATCCCCTCTCTCTTGAGCCCCCTTCCACTCATCCCACCCCTCTAGGCCATCACAGAGCACCGAGCTGAGCTCCCTGTGTTACACAGCAGCTTCCCACTAGCTCTCTGCTTTACACATGGCAGTGTATACATGTCAGAGCTACTCTCTCAGTTCCCCCCACCCTCTCCTTCCCCGACTACATCCACAAGTCTGTTCTCTACGTCTGTGTCTCTTTTCCTGTCCTGCAAATAGGTTCATCAGTACCATATATATGTGTTAATATACAATACTTGTTTTTCTGACTTACTTCACTCTGTATAACAGAGTCTAGGTTTATCCACATCACTATTAAATGACCCAATTCATTTCTTTTATGGCTGAGTAATATTCCATTGTATACATGTGGTAGTGACATTTTGAGGTACAGGAAGCTGCAAAAGGGTTATCAGGTACATAGTGGGAAAGTAAGAGTTCTGTTTAGACACATTTTGAGGATGAGATGGAGATTGAGATGCCTATAAAAACATTCATACTGAAATGCTCATCAAGCATTTAGATGTGTCTTGAGCTCAAGGGAGAGGAAATGAGAGCTTATGAAAACGATGAAGGAGGAGGCTCAGGACAGGAGCCCAGTACACTTCCACACCTGGTGGCTGAGTAGAAGAGGGCTACCACAGAAAACTCACTACCAGCAGGGGGTGAGTGGAGAGGGCAATGGCACCCCACTCCAGCGCTCTTGCCTGGAAAATCCCATGGGCGGAGGAGCCTGGTGGGCTGCGGTCCATGGGGTCACTACAAATCGGACACGACTGAGCGACTTCACTTTCACTTTTCACTTCCATGCATTGGAGAAGGAAACGGCAACCCACTGCAGTGTTCTTGCCTGGAGAATCCCAGGGATGGGGGAGCCTGGTGGGCTGCCGTCTATGGGCTTGCACAGAGTCGGACACGACTGATGCGACTTAGCAGCAGCAGCAGTAGGGGGTCAGAAAAAGCAAGAAACAGAGGGGAGGGTGGTGTCACAATCACCACAAAAAGAGGTGTGACTGAAGGAGGATACCCAATGCTGCTTTAGAGGTCAAGTTAAGATGAGGACAGAGGTGTGCAGCTACATTTGGAAACAAAATGGACACTTAAAAAACAGCAATTTCAGTAGAGTGCTAACGGCAGCTGGGTTGGAGAAGGCTGAAGAACTGGACAAGCTTAAGGAGCTGCAGGCAGTAGATGTACACAGAATGAGTTCCGGAAGTTTTGCTGTGAAGAAGAGTAAGGAAACAGGACAGTATTTGGACAGGGAGGTGGGGGTCAGAGATAACTGGTCTATTTTTTGACATGTGTGTGCATTAATGAGAGACAGTAGAGAAGATATCCTTGTAGGAGAAAAGTACTTGGAAAAGCAAGAAGGAAGGGACTTGAAGGCACAAAGTAGAGAGGGTATGCTCAGTCGCTCAGTCACGACTGACTCTTTGTGACCCCATGGACTATAGCCCACTAGGCTCCTCTGTCCGTGGGATTCTTCAGGCATGAATACTGGAGTGGGTTGCCATGCCCTCCTCCAGGGATCTTCCAGACCCAGGGACGGAACCCACATCTCTTCATGTCTCCTGCACTGGCAGGCAGGTTCTTCACCATTGGCACCACCTTCAGGAGAAACAAACCTGGAAAAGCAAGAAGGAAGGGTCTTGAGTGCACAAAGTAGAGAAGGGAGCATTTCACAGACGTGAGGAACTTCCAACGCAAATGGGAGGAAGACAGAACGTGGACTCAGAAGCAGGCAATAAAGGGACCTTTCTGGATTGCTTCAGTTCTTTTCCACTGAAATATCAAGTGAGGTTGATGGTTGAAGGGCGTGTGAGCAGAGGCGGAGCTTAAAGTTTAAGGAGGAAGAAGACAGGCCCTTCTCAGAAGGGGACATGGCCCATTCAAAGGAAATGTCACAGGGCACGGTGAATGCACACTTGAGTTCTGTACTGACTCACTCTGCGCAGAGAAGGTGGGGAAGAGTCACGGGTTTCCCAGGAGTATTACACAGGGAACGAGGCACCAGGAAGTTGTGGGGATTTGCAAAGGAGTGTTTACTGTAATAACAAAATCTATGCTGAGAAAAGGAAGACATAGGGGGATAGTGGGTGGTGAAATAATGTCCCACCTTCAGGAAATCCCCTACTTCTTTAACTCCTCTGTACTTTCCATTCTTGCTCTTACTGAACTTTGATTGTCCACAGAGGAAATTCACTCACTGAACCAGGTCGCTCTCAACTGGAGGCTGCTTTTCCTTTCTACCCCAGGACCTGAGAACATAAGCAAACTCCAAAATCATCAGCTTGTCTGAAGACCACATCATTAGACTGTGTAACCTACTAGCTTTCTGGGGCAGAGAATCTAGCCTGTTTTGAAATAGCCACTCTTCCTTTCTTTCATAGGAAGAGAATGCTTAGCTGGGCATATGGCTCCCCAGAATAAAGGCTAAATCTCCCAATCTCCCTGACAATCAGAATGGCCACACTATCAAGTTATGCACAATGAACATAATTGGAAGCATCACGTGGCTGTGTCCAGGAAATGGTCTCAAGAGATGGCTGATCTGTCCTCTGTCCCTTCTTTATTTCCACTAATCTACTTAGAATGTCTATTTGAAAGCTGGATCTCTAAAAAAATAAAAGTAGAGTTATCATATTATCCCGCAATCCCACTCGTGGGTATATATCTGGAGAAAACCATAATTTGAAAAGACACGTGTACCCCAGTATTCACTGCAGCAGTATTTACAATAACCAAGATATGGAAGCAACCTAAATGTCCATTGACAGATGAATAGATAAAGGAGATATGTTATATAAACACAACGGAATACTACTCAATCATAAAAAAGAATGAAATAATGTCATTTGCAGCAACATGGATGGACTCAGAGATTATCATACCAAGTGAAGTAAGTCAAACAGAGAAAGACAAATACCATATAATGTAACTTATATGTGGAATCTGAAGAAGAAAAAAAGATACAAATGAACTTATTTACAAAACAGAAATAGATCCACAGACATAGAAAACAAACTTATGGCTACCAAAGGGGAAGAAGAAAGTGTTAGTCACTCAATCACGTCCAACTCTTTGTCACTCCATGGATTGTAGCCCGCCACGCTACTCTGTCCATGGGATTTTCCAGGTAAAAATACTGGAGTAGGTTGCATGTCCTTTTCCAGGGGACCTTTCTGACCCAGGGATAAAACCTAGGTCTCCCACATTGCAGGCAGATTCTTTACTGTTTGAGCTGCCAGGGAAGGGGGAGGGATAAATTAGGAAGATGGGATTAACATATATACACTACTGTATATAGAACAGATAACCAACAATGATCCACTGTATAACACAGGCAATGCTACTCAGTATTTTGTTATAACTAAAAGGGAAAATAATCTAAAAAAGTCCTTCCCCACCCGGAGATCAAACCCATGTCTCTTATGCCTCCTACATTGGCAGGGGGCTCTTTACCACCAGCACCACCTAGGAAGCCTATGTATATATACTATGTATACACACCTATGTATATATACACATATATATATGTGTATATGGAAAACTGAATCACTGCGGTATTCCTGAAACTAACACAACAGTGTAAGTCAACTATAATTAAAAAATTAAAAATAAAAAAGGTAATGTGTGTATGCAAAAAAGAAGAAACAGAAAGGAAAGCTGGTGCTCTACCTGAGTCCATGATGAAGAGGGTCGCATGTTAGTGACAGTAAAGTCAAAAGTTGAATCCCTGACGACACTGCGGTAGAGTCCAGGCACTGCATGTTTTTCAGCTCTCCAGATGACTCCCACAGGCAATCAGGGTAAGAATACCCTAACCCCCTATCTGAACCATGTCACCCTCAACAACAGCGTCACCTCTAAAATCTTGATTGTGCACATTCCACTCTCAGACCACCATTCCCCAGACTTCCACCCACTTCCTCCAGTGCCCGTACTCCAAACATTCTTCAAACTTCAAGACCTCCAGTTAACCAAATATTTCAGGAAGCATGGCCTGAGTGATAAAAAAAAAAAAAATATGGGGAAGAGGGACGTGGGAGGGGGGTTCAAGAAGGGGAACACATGTACACCCGGGGCGGATTCGTGTCAATGTATGGCAAAACCAACCAATATATTAATGTAAGGTAATTTGCCTCTAATAAAATAAAATAAAATAAATAAATAAACCTTAAAAAAATTAAGTTATGTTAAGAAACTCTGATTTAAGGATCTGTAAGGAATAAGTCTTGGGTGTTCATTGGAAGGGCTGATGCTAAAGCTGAAACTCCAATACTTTGGCCACCTCATGCGAAGAGTTGACTCACTGGAAAAGACTCTGATGCTGGGGGGGGATTAGGGGCAGGAGGAGAAGGGGACGACAGAGAATGAGATGGCTGGATGGCATTACCGACTCGATGGACATGAGTTTGAGTGAACTCCGGGAGTTGGTGATGGACAGGGAGGCCTGGCGTGCTGTGATTCATGGGGTTGCAAAGAGTCGGACACGACTGAGCAACTGAACTAAACTGAAGGAATGAGTAAATATATTTTAAAGCTTCACATAAAATGATTACAAATTTTGGAATTTGAAGGAGAAATTCTGTTTTGTGAAAAATTAATTTATTTTGGATGTATATGGATAGTTCTCTGGTAGAATTCTCAACTTACAAGGAATGCATAGGGGGACAATTTTCAGGTTGAAAAATGAATCAAATATTAAATATTAGGTCAGTTTATTAGAGAAGAAAGGGTTGTATTTGTCACAGGGCTATGTCCCTTCTCTTACAATGGCCAATAAAAAACAAGTGCAATCAGGTCTTGTTAACACCCTGGAGTTCAAACATGTGCTTTTATGTCTTTCATATGCTCGGTGTTTGTTTTGGTGCTTTCATGCCTTTAAAATCTGGCCTGCAAGTTTAGCTTTGATTATCCTGCACTTCAATTCTGCTATTCTGTTTATATGGCCAAGAGGTTCAGACTTGCACTGATCAGTTTTGTATTTAATCAATAAGGAGAGACCAACATGGCTGCTCCATCACCAACTATCCTGTGAACCATATTTGCAGAACTTCTCAAACTCATCAAAAAGGCTGTAATACTAACCTTCCAGCCACTGGACAGCTATGAGACTGGATGGCAGTTTTAGGAAGACATGGCCCAAGAGATGTTTCACCAGTAAATTTCAAATTCTAATTCTCAGGCTGCTAGTTCTAACTGTCAAAGTAATTTCTAGTAATTTTTCTTCAGGTCAATGCTGGCTGGGCTAATACATCTTCCTACATCTCTGGAAAACAGTTAGGAACTGACAGAAAAATTGAAAAGCACTGCCAGATTTTTAAAAAGCAAATTAGAGAATGTGACAACTGGAACCTGGGAGAGCCCACTGACAAATCTAGGTGAACTAGGGATGGCTGATTCATTAATGCCAAGTCAAGCGCTTAGGACAATGTGTTTACAAGTCAGCTTTCCACAATCCCTGTCCCCTGAACTTATGCAATTTTGGTTTGAATGCTTTGTCCTGTTTTCAATATTTAAAAACTTTCCAAATATAGTTTACATGCTTATCACATACCTACTATATAAAGAGTTTTATTTTGTCAAAGCACAGACAAAATACACTGGGAGAGTGATCCCCACAGTATTTGAGAACATTTATCAGGAGATGACCTATTTTTACAGTTTTATTTATTTGCTTATTTATTTTTGGCTGTGCTGGGTCTTTGTTGCTGTGTAGTCTTTCTCTAGCTGTGGAGAGGGGGGCACGTTTTAGTTGTGATGCTTGGCTTTGTCATTGTGCTGGCTTCTCTTGTTGCAGAGCACAGCTCTGGCACGCTCAGGCTTCAGAAGTTGCAATAGTGGGCCCAGTAGTTGCGGCTGCTGGGCTCTAGAGCACAGGCTCAGTAGTTGCGGCACATGGGCTTAGCTGCTCTATGGCATGCAGGATCTTCCCAGATCAGCGGTTGAACCCGTGTTTCCTACACTGGCAGGTGGATTCTTTACCACTGAGCCACAAGAGAAGCCCTTACAGTTTTAGAAAGAGGTCACCCACCAAGTTAGACTAAATTATTAGGTTATTTTCTTGCCCTTTGGTCAATACTTAGTACCAAAGCAAAACCCAAACCAGGGTATCAGAAATTAAACTGTAAGAAACCTAAATATGATGACTGTGACATTCTTGAAAAATGTGTTCTTTATGAGGCTTTAAATTTTAAAAATCATAAATTTATAAGTCACTCAAACCTTTAATTGGCTAGAGATTATAAGTGATGACTCTCCTCTCATTTTTAATGACAAGCCAAATTCTAAAGCTACAGAATATTCCTTTCTATACTAATTCATTTCAAATTGAAAAATCACTTGCAAATTGAAAAAGCAGGAAATCTACTTTTCTTTTATTATACAGAAAAGGAAGAATGTAAAATTAAGATATTTTCAGTTCATCAGTTTGATCTATTTTTATTTCATAACCAACATCTGTATTTCTGTTCATAAGCTTACCACAATCACTATATTGAGTTAATAATACTGTGTTCTTAATAACACTATATTTTCAAAAAGGATTTAAGGGGCCTGGCATTAACAGCTCTGGTATAATCACTCACTCATCTAAAGAAAGCAGACCTGAGAGAAAATTGGGCAAAACTGGGAATAGGCAGGTGCCTTGAAAGGAACAAAAATATGGTAAATACGGGTTTGAGTACAGGGCCAGGTGGCATGCAAGGCCTTCCAGCTCTCAAAGAGGGTAAAAAGGCAGGTAAATAGAAGTGAAGAGTTGAGGCAGTAGCCACTGACTGGGTGTTAAGGAAGCATCTGGGAGGTTTTTTGTATGATATTAGGATTCTTACTGATTGGAAACTGAGAATGGTACCTTTCAAAAAGTGGTAAAGTATTAGTGTATGTCAAGAAAAGTTGAAATATTATTTACATACAAATTGGATAAATAGCAAGGTCCTACTATATACGACACAGGGAACTGTATTCAATATTCTGTGAAAAACCATAATAGAAAAGAATATAAAGGAGAATATGTATATTCTCCTTCATATTGAATCACTTTGCTGTACTGCTGAAATTAACACAACTTTGTAAATCAACTATACTTCAGGAAAATAATTTTTTTTAAAAATTGCTTTAGCTGCAATTCAAAGGATGGAAGAGTGATAGTAAGCATGGGTATGGAAAGACCTGTCGAGTCATTGCAGTGGTCCAGGCCAGTCTGGACAAGGTGGAGACCTCAGAGAAGAGAACAGATTTAAGCTGGAAATACTCATCCATGAACAAGTATTATCTGATACCATTAGCATGGATGAGATAAACCTCAAATTGAATGGAACTAGAGATAAGTTTTAAAGATGGTAACAAAATATGTTTTAAGAAATTCCCTTGAAATCATCAAACCTTATGCCTTAAGGGACCATCACAAATCAAATCAATCTTTTTTTTTTGACATGGCAAAAATATAATTTGAAAAAATAAATTATTGCTTTAAAATGGATTGCATGCTTACATAATCCTAAAAACAAAATTAATATCTGAGTAATAAAAATATATATCAAAGATATGTCACAGACATACAGATCAATGGAACAGAATGACAGCCCAGAAATAAGTCCACATGTATATGGTCAGGTAATTTACAAAAAAGGAACCAAGAATGTTTGATGGGGAAAGGACAGTCTTTTCCATAAATGATGTTGAGAAAACCAGATACATAAGAATGAAACTGGACCTCTACCTTACAACATACACAAAGATTTAAAAAGAAATCAAAACAGATTAAAGACTTGAACATAAGACCTGAAACCATAGAACTCTTAGAAGAAAACAGCATTAATAAGCTAGTGGACATTGATTTTCGTGATAATTTTTTGGATTTGACACCAAAAGCAAAAGTAACCAAAGTAAAAATAAACAAGTTGGACTATATCAAACCAAAAAACTTCTGCATAGCAAAGGAAACAACAAAAAAATGAAAAGCAACGTACTGGACAGGAGAAATTATTTGCAAAGCATATATCTGGTAAAGGGTTAATATCCAGAATATATAAATAACTCATACAACCTAATAGCAAAACAACCAAACAATCCAATTAAAAACTGGGCAGACAATCTGCCAAATTTTCAAAGAAGACAGATAGATGGTATATTAAAAGGTGCTCAGCATCACTAATCATCAGAGAAATGCAAATCAAAGCCACAATGAGCTATCATCTCATACTTGTTGGAATGGCTGTTATCAAAAGGACAAGAAACAAGTGTTGGTGAAGATGTGAAGAAAAGGGAACCTTTATGCACTGTTGGTGGGAATGTAAACTGGTACAGTCACTGTGGAGAACAGTATGATGGTTCTTCAAAAAATTAAAATCAGAACTACCATATGACCCAGTAATTTTACTTTTAAGTATTTTTCTGAAGAAAATGAAAACACTAACTAGAAATGCCATGGACAGAGGAGCCTGGCAGACTATTGTCCATGTGGGTCACAAGAGTCAGACATGACTTAGTGACTAAACCACCACCAACTAGAAACGACATAGGCACCCCCATATTCACTGTAGCATTATTTATAATAGCTAAGGTATGGAAGGAGAAGGCAATGGCAAGCCACTCCAGTACTCTTGCCTAGAAAATCGCATGGACAGAAGAGCCTGGTGGGCTGCAGTCCATGGGGTTGCTACTAGTCGGACACGACTGAGCGACTTTACTTTCACTTTTCACTTTCACACATTGGAGAAGGAAATGGCAACCCACTCCAGTGTTCTTGCCTGGAGAATCCCAGGGACGGCGGAGCCTGGTCGGCTGCCGTCTATGGGGTCGCACAGAGTCGGACACGACTGAAGCGACTTAGCAGCAGCAGCAGCAAGGTATGGAAACAACCTAATATTCATCAATAGATGAACAGATAAAGAAAATCTGAGATATATATACATATGGGTGTGTGTGTGTGTGAATATTATTTACAAGAAGGAAATTCTGCTATTTGCAACAACATGGATGGGACCTGAAGGTGTTATGCTAAGTGAAGTAAGTCAGACAGAGAAAGACAGATAGACAAATACTGTATGACCTCATTTATATGAAGACTCTAAAGCAGAAAAAAAGCTCATAGATACAGAGGTCAAATTAGTGGTTGCAGAGAGGGCAGAGGAGGGGGGTACGGAATGGCTGAAGGGAGTCACAAAGCTCAAACGTCCAGTTATAAAATAGGCAAGTCATGGGGCTGTGATACACAGCATGATGTCTATAGTTAGTGCAGACAGCGTATCTGAAAGTTGCTGAGAATAGATGTAAAAATCTCATCACAAGAAAAAAAATTTTTTATAACTGTATGGTGAGGGATGCAAGCTAGACTTATTGTGGTTGTCTTTTCACAATATTATTGCACAAATATCAAATCATTATGTTGTACACTTGAAACTACTATAATGTTGAAGGTCAATTATACCTCAATTTAAAAAAGATGTATCAAATGGGGGTATGCTGCTTAGAACCAGATAATGAGTAACCGTCCAACTTTTATATAATATTCTTCTCTAATCTCAAATAACCACCTTTCAAAATAGGTATTTGCTATTTCCATTTTATAGATGACCCAACTGCAGCTCAGACACAATCTTATTGGGGAGGGCAGTGGATTATGGTCCTAATGCCAAGACATCTGCCTCAAAATCGTCCTTGAGCATTATATGTTCGAATTACTTAGAAGTTTTAGAATTCTGGAGCTAACTAGTGATAAAACGGTGTATTTGAGTGTGTTAAACGACAAGCACAGAGATTACAACATGCTGGGTGGAGGCTATTTTTTAGCATGTGTTCCATTCAGGAAACTATGGAAAAAATGAACTGATCATTAGAAGGAAGACTAGAAATAAGCAGGTCCTTGTGGCTTAGGATAATAGCACCAGGGGTTGGCAGAAAGGAGAGGGAAAAGGTAGAAAAGGAAGATGGCATGTAAATTTGGAGTGGAGGTTCTGTGGCCTGGCTACTTGGGAAATGATAAGGCTGGGGGTGAGGAGATAGGAAGCATTCATTTTAAAATCAACTTACAAGTTGGTTTTGTTTATTCATTTATTTTTTTAAGAGTAGATTTAGCTCGTTCTATAGGGCATGCTTTAAATACAGATACTTACTAAAATTTCTAGCTTTTAACTGGACTTTTATCCTTTACACATGGTCTGACACCCTGGTATAGCCACATGGACACAAACAAACCATCCCCAGGTTGCTTTCTTGTCTTCCCTCCCCTGAATATTGCTGTGCTGCCTTAGCCTTCCTCACTAGCCTGCTGCTGCCGCTAAGTCACTTCAGTCGTGTCCGACTCTGTGCGACCCCATAGATGGCAGCCTACCAGGCTCCCCCATCCCTGGGATTCTCCAGGCAAGAACACTGGAGTGGGTTGCCATTTCCTTCTCCAATGCATGAAAGTGAAAAGTGACAGTGAAGTCGCTCAGTCGTGTCTGACTCTTTGCGACCCCATGGACTACAGCCTACCAGGCTCCTCTGTCCATGGGATTTTCCAGGCAAGAGTACTGGAGTGGACTGGCCTAGAATGCGATTAAAGAGATATTTCTTAAATTGGTTACATATATTAGGAAGACTTTAGAGCAAGAAGGGTCTTTAGACACACAACCAGCCTCTGCTCTGAGTGACTTCTCATTGGCTGTCAATGTCACGAGTTTGTCTGCCTCTACTTCAGTTTCCTCCTGTGACCTGAGCTGCCTCTTTTCCCCCACTAATGTATGGTGACATTTCATGAAGTAAGGGTTGAGAAACGTGCTGTAACCACAGACCACTCTAATGGAAGGGGCAGTGCATGGTAAACAAAAGCCCTTTCTCCTAAGCTTTCTGGAGTGTGAGTCATATACCTCCCCGAGGAGGCTGTGACCTTCCGGTCCTCCTTGCTTTGGCCATCGGTGGATGAATGATTCTGCATTAGCCACACATGAATAATGCAGGACCGAGCCTTGCAGGTGCCCAGGGAGGGCACAGCTCCCCAAAGGAAACAAACATTACTCATTCCACTGTTGCCGAGAAGCCTGCCACCTTAGAGAAACTGACTACCCTTAGAACGGGCTGTGCCCCTGCCTCACATACCCACCCCCCACCCCACCTGGTCCCCTGGTGGCCGCCTATTCGTCTCTCCTCCTCTCCTGGGAAGTCTTACCTGACTTGTAGGAGCAGGGCTGACCACTCTAGCCCTTCTGCCATCTCCTTCCTATTTTTGCTTCTGTTCCATAGGGTCGCAAAGAGTCAGACATGACTGAAGCAGCTTAGCATGTGATGGATATATGGTGAGCTACTGGTTTACTCGTCTCTCCCCTATGATGCTGTGAGTCTCCTAAGTGCATATGTATATCCCAAGTGCTTAACTGACAGTACCAGCACAAATTAAGTATCTGATGAATTACCTACATAATAGGAGTTCATACACTATCTCATGAAATGTTATAGTCTTATAGGAATCTTCATATACATTATCTCAAAGTCATGACTTCAAGCATCAAGTTGTAAGTTGATGGACAGGTGGGGAACCACCTAGCTTGTCATCGTTTCCTTGGAGCCACTGAATGGCTTTCTTTTATGAGAAAAGATTTGGTGTATGAGAGAGATTTGGGATTTGAGGGGTTTCCTTTTCTCCTAGCACCAATCTGACACATGGAACATTCTGGTTTCAGCTGAGCCCTACATCAATGAGAAAGAAAGCTAAGGAGAAATGTAAGTATGGCAGTGTACTGGAGACCTGGCTGAAAAAGCTGTCAAGGCAAAATCTGCCACTGAAACATCTACTTTCCAATGCCCAAGTGACTGAAGCAGTATGGCCCTGAAAGCACTTTCCCTGGTCCACAGATACCCCTCTGAGAGAAGCACAAGGATCACACAGCCATAAGAACAGTGCCATATATAATACACAGAACATCAACAAGCCCACAAGCCAGGCAGGGGCCTCAGCAGGACAGAGAGAGGCACTCAAGCCCCCCAACCTGGCTGCTGTGTTCCTTTCAAAAGGCACACTCACTCACTAGCCCAGAGGAGATCACTAGTCCAATGTACCCTTCCCCAGAAAGGAAAATGAACCTGTGGCTACTTGGGGACACAGCCGGCCTGACCACAAAGAAAAACTAAGACTAAAGCAGCTTCCATGGGCTGACTGGGTGGCCAAACAAGACCGGGCATGTGTTACTGACTGAGCTCCTGTCACCCAAAGTCCTGCTTTGGTGAAAACCAAGTCAGACACTGTACTAAAGCAGAGACATCACTTTGCTGACAAAGGTCCATAGAGTCAAAGTTGTGTTTTATCCAGTAGTCACGTATGGATGTGAGAGCTGGACCATAAAGAAGAGTACCGAGGAATTAACGCTTTCAAACTGTGGTGTTGGAGAAGACTCTTGAGAGTCCCTTGGACTGCAAGGAGATCCAACCAGTCAATTCTAAAGATAATCAACCCTGAATATTCATTGGAAGGACTGATGCTGAAGCTGAAGCTCCAATACTTTGGCCACCTGATGCGAAGAGCTGACTCATTGGAAAAGACTCTGATGCTGGGAAAGATTGAGGGCAGAAGGAGAAGGGGGCGACAGAGGATGAGATGACTGGATGGCACTGCTGACTCAATAGACATGAGTTTGAGCAAGCTCTGGGAGATAGTGAAGGGCAGGGAAGCCTGGTGTGCAGCAGTCCATGGGGTCGCAAAGAGTTGGACAGGACCTAGCAACAACAACAACAACAACAAAGAAGTCTGATTACGAGCACCATAGCCCCACCCAGACTGGCTCCTCCCTTGTCAGTATTCCCAGGCTGTGGGGCTGAATCAGACAGTGGTTTCCCCTGCACCACTACAGCATGTCCCCCAGGGCTTGGCACAACTTGGCATAGCTGGGTACTATGCTGAGAAAAATTCTGAACGGTTCTGGTAACAATTCCAACCAAACTTCAGCCCTCCGCTGTCCTGTATATCCCACAAAAATATAATATTTATGGCTTTGTACACAGGAAAATCTCCCTTCAGTAGAAAGTCAGGTCCTCAGGGGCCTCCTGTGATTAGGGAGTGTTTGGACAGGGTAGTTCAGGAACAGTTTCATGGTGATTAACTAACTTGCTTCATTTCAATGTAGTTGTCACTCTGAATTACCACTTAATGGGTGAAGCGCGTAGCCGATAACAATCAGTAGTACAGGCGTAAGGAAGCAAGACATTAAAAAAAAATTAGCCCCTAAAGCAATTATTGCAGTGAATTTTTCCAATAGTTTTAACACTCTGTCTTTTGACCCCAGGGTATGGCTTGGGGAAAATATATTAATCTCCAGATAATAATCAGTCAATTTCAGTTCTTCAATATCCACAATGATATTAAAGATTCCAACCTTACTCTTTTTGGTGGCAAACATTAATTAAGCATGATAATTGTGTGTCTCCGTGATATTTGGTGCTTTCTGAATGAGTCAGAGCTCGGGGAATAATTTGAATACAGCAGACAGCAATTTGCTACATAAATTCACCCCAATGGCTATTAGCTCATTTTAAAGTAGTCAAGACTCCTAGATTAGAGGGGGTTTTTTGCATTAATACCAAGTTAATCACATCTACATAACCTTTTATTCACCCTTCCTCAAAACCCTCCATGAATAACTTCTGCAAAGCCTGACCTGAATGTAATAAGGGTAGGAGTCTTCAAGTGTGTGTTTTTAAGACAATCTCCTTAAACTCGAGTTCTGCAGACTCTACCTTGATATTTATTTTCAAGTATTTTATATGAGAAGACAAAAAGACTTTACACTTGCTTTTTTACATTTTTATTTACTTATTTATTTGACTGAGCTAGGTATCAGTAGAGGTACATGGGATGTTTGATCTTTGTTGCAGCATGTGGGGTCTAGCTCCCTGACCAGGGATTGAACTGCGGGGGACCCTGCATTGGAAGCCCAGAGTCTTAGCCACTGGACTTAGCCACCAGAGAAGTCCCTCTACTTGCTTTTTTTAACTCTCATTTTATACCAAATAATTTCAATATGTACTATATATTGTCTACAAACACAGATTGTATACCAAGGATATTTACCAACTTACTGGCAAAGTTTGGGTGCTGCTTTTAATATTATCACTTAGGAGTTTGGGAAGAATGACTGAAAAACTAGAGTAGTAATCAAAACTGAAGTAATGCTAAAGAGAGGAACTAAGATCCCACATGCCAAGCGGCAGTCAAGGAAAAAAAACGTAATTTTAAGCCTTTATGTGGAGTGCTTGGCTGGAGTTGCACTCCACCTCTGTAACTGTGGATGAACCTGGGAGTGAGTGCAGAGAGCAGCAGTTTCTAAAGGATACTGGCTGAAGAGTGGCCGCCACCACCACCCCTCCTGGCACAGCTGCCCCCTGATCGCATCTCATCATTCTGCCCCTGCTGCTGTTGCTCTGCTAACTCTCCTCATGCTGGTAGAGGCAGCAAGAAAACTGGACGCCACCCATATCACCTGCTCCTGTTCCAAAACTTGGAACACCACCCGACGAGGGCTCCGGTGCCCAAGGCAGAAGTGGAGCATGTGAACCCACATGGAAATCACACACTCTGAGTGCTGGAGATGAGGGTGTATGGGGGACATTTTCTTTGGACCTCAAAATAAATGACTTCAGGGAAAATAGGTGATTCTGCACTAAAAGTACACAGCAGACATACCTCATCTTGGTACTATGTGGACACATGCAAGGAGTTGGGGTGACTCTATGAACACCAGGGCAGCAGGCGCTGAGTTCTGAGCATGCAGGTGAACGGCGGAGTGGCACGGGAGTTGTTGCTCATTTTATTTTATTCTTCATGGTTTTTTGTTAGATCAGGACACCTGTAAGCTTACTGGAGCTTGACAATTATGAAAGCTGAATGGAATCATTACTACTTCTGTAGCACTTGTGTGATTTGTTTGTGTGGGACCACTCGCCAGGCTCCTCATGAACTAGATACAAGTATCCTGATAGCCACATCACTTTAGAGAAAACCAGACCATGGCAGATTCCTAAGTGGGCTGACTCCCTGCCTCTGTCACATGCCACTGGAGAAAGACCACAGAAGTCAGTGGCCACACACCTCCATTCACCACTGTGACACTAAGTCATCCTGTTACTCTGAACCTACTGCTACTGCTAAGTCACTTCAGTCGTGTCCGACTCTGTGTGACCCCATAGATGGCAGCCCACCAGGCTCCCCCGTCCCTGGGATTCTCCAGGCAAGAACACTGGAGTGGGTTGCCATTTCCTTCTCCAATGTGTGAAAGTGAAAAGTGAAAGTGAAGTCGCTCAGTAGTGTCCGACCCTTAGCAACCCCACGGACTGCAGCCTACCAGGCTCCTCCATCCATGGGATTTTCTAGGCAAGAGTACTGGAGTGGCTTGCCATTGCCTTCTCCGATATACTGTCACAGAGGAGCATAAAAAGACATGAAGACTAAGTAGAAAAACTAAGACCTGAATAAACCATGGACTTCAGCTAATAATGATGTATCAAAATTGGTTGATTAGTTGTAATGAATATACTATACTAAGGTAAGATATTAACAATGAAGTGCATTATTACAGTAACTGGGTGCAGGGTATATGGGAGCTCTGTACTATCTTCTCAATTTTTCTATAAATCTAAAATTGCTATCCTGGTAGGACCTCCTAGATAAATAAATAAAACTCCTCTAAGAGTTTATTAAAAAATGGAAAAGAAAAAAATCACTAATACAGAAAACAACAGGAATGAATCAAAATATTTTGGTAGAAAAAAAAGCCAGTCTCAAAATAATATATACTATGATCCCATTTATGTGAAATTTTAATATCTAATGATCTAAACACAAGTCTCTAATGATAGATGAGGCAGAGACTGACTGCAGCAGGGCAGGGTGGAAGTTTTCGAGGTGATGTAAACGTTCTATATCTGAAATGGGGGGAATGCTAACACAGCTGCTAATTTATCAAAACTCACAGAACTATATGCTTACAAGGTATACATTTTATTGAATCCAAATTATACCTCAATAAAGTGAATCTGGAAAAACAAAAACAAAAAACCACACAACTACTATATGACCCAGCAACTGCAATCCTAGGCATTTATCCTAGAGAAATGAAAACTTATGTTTACACCAACACCTGTACATAAATGCTCATAGTAGACTTACAGGTAATAATCAAAAACCGCAGTCAATTCAGATGTCCTTCAACAGGGGAATCATTAAACAAACTGTGGTAGATCCATACCATGGAATACTACTCAGTGAGAAAAAGGAACGAACTACTGATATGCACAACTTGGATGAACTTCCAGAGAATTATGCTGAGCAAAAGCCAATTCAGAGTGCACACTGTGTAATTCCATTTATGTAACATCTTTGAAATAACAAAATTTTACAAACAGAGGACAGATTAGTGAGGTTGCTTATATGTATATATGTACTAAGTGCTACATAATTTCATCACTTTTTATGGGTTAATTTATTCATCATCACTATTAAGATATTGAACAGTTCCATCACAAGGGCTCTTCGTTGCCCCTTTATAACCACATCTCCCTCCTTCCCAGCCGGTCCCTGACAACCACTCTGAACCTGCGCACTCTCATATTTTTAATTTGTCAGCCACAATACAAACATTACAATTGTTCGCTCTCTCCCCTAGAATTTACTCTGTCACAGGCGATTTCAAGCAGGCGACTGGCAGCTGGGGGAGATGAGAATCTACTTTGCTTTCAGTCCAACATGTGCACACCATGTGCTCTCACCCACGGTCCCCCGTGAATCTGCTCTCCCACTGCCCCACACACCCACACTCCCACCCCTCCTCCCAGACAGAGCCAAGCTCTTGCCCTGTTCACCACTGCCTGTGGCACTGGCAGGGCTGGCTGGCGGTGGCAGAGCGTTGGGCCCTGGGCTCTGCTTCTCTTCAATGCAACAGCACAGCACCCAGCTCTTTTCAGTATTGAAATATCAACTGAGATGCCATTCAAAAATGAAAGGCTTCTATTTTGTAAGGAAAAAAAAAGAGTCTGAAGATCACTGGTACAATGGTAAGAATATGGGCTGGCTCACTGAGTCCCAGATCAATGGCTTACTAAAAAGGGCTAATTTAAAAAATTCTCTTCATGTCAGTTGATGAATCCACAGGGTGGGGCTGTTGGCAGGAGCATACAAGCAGCACACAGGGAAGGCTCCTGGGAGACAGCCTCTCACACAACACGGCCCTGGAAGGTAGTCAGGGTTATCTGCCTCTTGACTCCCCTCTATCTACTAAACCTTCTAAGACTCGTCATCTCAGCCACAAACTCCCTGCAAAGTATGAACAGCCTTGCTGAAGCTGAGGAGCCTGTGGGGACAGTGGACTTCTGTCTCACTGTGCAGCCAGAGATGCTACCTGTGCTCCTCCATCATCAGGGCGGACAGGCCACAGCCACCCTTGAAAGCATCACAAACTCAAATAGGCTGGGAGCATAGGTTGAGCATCTGAGATGCTCTCAGAGAATTCCTCCTAAACCATGACGCCACTGTCTCCACAGAACATCCCCTGGGAATCACACGGAGCGATATATTGGTATCAACAAGCTGTGCAGCTGGCTAGATCTCCTGCCTCCCCCTCAACAGTTCTGAAACACCAGGTGGAGACTGAAGGTCATTTTCTGCATAGAGGATGTTTGTGCCTTGAGACACACTTCTGAGGTGGAGAACTGTTCTGATCTTCTGACGGCTTGGCAACAGCATGGGAACAAATATATGCCTCTACACCATGGGGGAAAGTACTGTGTATCTATAAATCTACAATGATATATGTATAATCAGGCTGGATAATGGTATATGATAGTATGTACATCTCAGTGGAGTTACATAGGTGGGAATGGGAAAGAGGCCAGGTCAGTAACCAGGGAGGGAGAGAGGGCAGGGAAGAAAGAGTGGAAAAGGGAAAGACAGATGGAGAGACACACAGAAAGACCAGAGACATCAGAGAAAGGACTGAAAGACGAGCCAGAGACCGCCAGTGAGACAGAGACACAGACAAAGGCAGAGATGAAGAAATGGTATAAACACAGAGACAGAAACAGACGGGAAAGTGGGGACAGAGAGACTCAGAAAGACCAAATGACAGAGACAGAGGGCTACAGGAAACAGGAGAGAGAAAAGGAGCAGGGAGGAAGGAAAGCGGGAAGCAGACAGTCACAGAAGGACAAAGTCAGACGGCAGGAGAAATACGACTCACAGACACCAGCAGTGGTAAGACGGGCCTGAGGCTACCACCACGGGAAGGTAAGGAAGAGGGCCATCTCAGTCAGCTCTTTAGTTCCTCTTTCTCCAAGCTGCTCGAGACCTTCAGCACTCGCTAGGGAAGATATTTAATTCCATTTCTCCTGCATCTACCAACTTTCTGTCTTGGGAATAGTAGCCCTCTGGGGTCCCTTCCCTTCTTATTCAGTCTCTAGTCAAGTTGTGCTATAGGTGAGCTTCCCAAGAGCCAAGGTGCCAGCACAGGAAACCAGCTGTGAGCTAAGTGCCCATTGCTGCTGTCTTAGAAGACACGGTCTAACAGTACTCTCCTTCTTCGTATCAAGGCTTCCTCTGGCATCGGGCATGCAATAGTTGCTCAATGACATTTGCTAAGAATGGTGTCCCTCAAGTGATATCTAAAAGGACTCCTAATTACAGATTTCCTAAGTATTAATTTAATCCAATTCCACTGAAATTTGTTGCGTGTCTATGATGCTGAAGCATGGCGTCACTGTGTTATCTAATTTACTTTAAAGTATTAAGCACATTCAGCGGGATGTTATGCATCAGTATTACTTAGGTCAAGCTTTTGCCCTGGTACCACGAGCATTCTCATCAAGGTTGCATTGTCCAGTGGTGGTCAGCTGGCCTTCTCTTCAGAAAGCCCATTTTCCATCATTGTCTCTATCAACAAAGGATGCTTTGCTTATTCTTTTTTTCTTTTCTCTTTTGTTTTTTTTTTATTTTTATTATTTTTTTTAGCTTTATTTTATTTTTGGGGGGGGAGTATTTTATTTTTATTGGAGGCTAATTATTTTACAATATTATATTGGTTGGTTTTGCCATACATTGACATGAATCCGCCCCGGGTGTACATGAGTTCCCCCTCCCAAACCCCCCTCACACCTCCCTCCTTCCCTTATCCTCCCTCCTCTGGGTCATCCCCGCAAACCAGCCCCGAGCATCCTGTTGATTAAAATAGTGGCCTGTTGACTAGCAATGATGAGCATAAAAAATGGGCCATCCGTAGTGAAATTATACAGTCAAGTTATACAGATTAGCTCAACATATTTGAAAGATACTCACTAACCTTCTATGAATTTTTCGGATAACCCAGTATGTTTTGTACTCTATAGAGGTGATGCCCTAGGTTAAAACCCCTGCTTGGTCCTGAGCCAATATGAAATCTGGAAAGTTCTCTGTGTTTGAAGCTGTGGGAAGGTGGGTATCTGTACCCTGGTCCATGGGGTCGCAGAGTCGGACACGACTGAAGCGACTAAACTGAACTGAATACAGGAGGGAAAAAAAACAATTCAAATAATACCATATTTTCCATCACAAACCATAAAGGCTAGAAGGAAATGGCACAGGAAATTTTAAATGTCGAAGAAAGAGATTCTAAACCAAGAGTCTTCTAACTGGTGAAAATAAGAGACGAAAAAGAAATCAAGATAGTCTTGGATAAGAGTAGCATGGAAACATATACACTAACATACATAAAATAGTCTGTAGGAAGTTACTATATGACTCAGGGAACTCAAACCAGGGCTCGGCGACAACATAGAAGGTAGGATTGGGTGGGAGGTGGGAAGGAGGTTCAAGGCGGGCATACATATGTACACCTATGGCTGACTCATGCTGATGTATGGCAGAGACCAACACAGTATTGTAAAGCAATTATCCTTCAATTAAAAATAAATAATTTTTTTAAAAAAAGATAATATTGGATAAAGAAAAACTAAAAAAAACCTGTCACCATCAGAACTACACTAGAACAATGGCTAATGGAAATTTTCTAGAAAGGAAAAAAAACACAAAAGAAGGGATTCTGAAACATCAGGAAGAAAGAAAAATGTAACAAAAAATGGGGATAAATACAATAGACTTTTATTTTCATCTTGAGTTTTCTAAATTATGTTTAATAGTTGAAGTAAAAATAACACTGCAATATGGTTCTAAAAGTATATAGAAAAATATTTAAGACAATTATAAATATGAGGGCAAAGGCATATAAGCTGAGGTAAAGTTTCTGTATGTCACTCATACTGGTGATCTGACATTAGTAGACTGTGGTAAGTTTTATACACACACACACACACACACACTGTAATGCAAACAGCAATCACTGAAACAGCTAGCCAAACAGATATAGTCAAAAACACTATAGATAAGTCACCAGAATTCTAAAAAATGTTCAAGTAATCTACCAGAAGGCAGGGAAAATAAGAGACAAAAATAAACAAAAACTCAGGGAACAAAATAATAATAAAGTGAAAGAGGCAAGCCCTAACATGCAAAGAATTGCATTAAATGTAAATTATTTAAATACACAAAAAAAGAGATTGACAGTCTGGATTTTAAAACTTGATCCAGTTATATGTTATCTATAAAAAACTAATCTTATATATCACGATATAGGCAAATCAAAAGTAAAAGGAGAAAAAAATATATATCATACCAAAACTAATCAAAGAAAGCAGAAGTGGCTATAATAATATCAAATAAACCACATTTCAGAACAAGAAAATGATCAGGAAAATTATAAAATGATAAAAAGGTCAATCTTTCAGGTCAGGATTCACGAAGACACAGCAATCATAAATCTACACACATACAACAAACAACAGAACTATAAAATATATGAAGCAAAAACTGAGAGTATTAAAAGGAGAACTCAGCACATCCATAATTATAATTGAAGACATAAACACTCCTCTCTTGATAGTTTATAGAAAAACAAAACAGAAAATCACCAGGGATACGTAAGAACTCAACAATACCATCAACCAACAGGATCTCAATAATATTTATACAGTACTCACCCCAAAGCAGCAGAATATACATTTGGTTCACGTGCCAATGGAACATACACCCGAGAGAGAACAAATCCCAGGCCATAAAAGAAACCTCAACAAATTTAAAAGAACTGAAATTATCCAGAGAGTGTCCTCTGCAAACTAGAAATCAAAAAAAGAAAGCTAACAAAAAAACCTCCAAACATTAGGAAACTAAAGAGTATACTTCTAAATAATCATCGGGTCAAAGAAGAAATCTCAAGGAGAAAAAACACACTGATCTAAATGAAAATGAAAATACAATATCAGAATTTGTGAGGCATAGCTAATGCAGTCCTGAGAGGGAAATTTTCATTACTAATTGCCTATATTTGCAAAGAGGAAGACTCTCATCAATAGACTACCACCTCTAGAACCAAAAAAAGAAAAAACAGAAAGAAACTCAAACAAAAGAACATATATTAATAAAAGTGAAAACAGAAAAATATCAATGAAACAAAATGTTGGTGCTTTAAAAAGATCAATAAAATTGACAAAATCCTATCATGACAAGTAATTAAGAAAGGACAGAAATCACCAATACTGATATTTTGTTACCAATACTATAACAAAAGAGGATATCATTTCAGACTCTGCAGACATCAAAAGGATAATAAAGTAATATAATGAAAAACTCTATACACATATATTTGAAAACTTAGATGAAATGGATCAATTCTCTGAAAATCACAGACTGCCCCAACTCACAATACAATGTAGATCATTTAATTAGTCTTGTATCTTTTGAGGAAACGGAATTTGTAATTCTAAAACTCCCAAGAAAGAAAACTAAAGACCCAGATAATTTCACTGAAGAATTCTTCCAAATGCTTTAAGGACTAACACCAATTCTACACACTCACTTCCAGAAAACAAAAAAGGAGAGAACGTGTTTCAGTTCATTTTATGAAGCTTGTATCATCCTGATACCAACACCAGACAAAGACAGTACAAAACAAGAGAAAGAGACCAATATCCCTAATGAATACAGAAACAAAAATCCTTAACAAATTACTAGCAGTTAAAATTCAGCAATACACAAAAAGAAGTATCTACCATGCAGAGATGTAAGACTGGCTGGCTCAGTATCTGAAAATCAGACAGTGCAACCCACCACGTTACAAGGTGGAGAAGGAAAACCACATGATCACCGCAACTTATGTAGAAAATTACAAAGTGGTATATTTGACAAAATTCAATACATGTTCATGATAAAAACTAACATAATATTGGAATGAAGGGGTTCCCTCAACATAATAAAAAATATCTACAAACACCAATAGCTAACATTAAACTTAATGGTAAAAGACTGCAGCCTCCCTATAAGACTGGGAACAATGCATGGATGCCATATATCCAACAGAGTGCTAGAAGTTCTGGCAGAGCAATAAAGCTACAAAACAAAATGCAAAAGCCATGCCGTCTGCAAACGGAAAAATAAAACTGTCCTTATTTTTTATAAAATTATCTAGAAATTTCCAAAGAATCTTCAAAATATTCGTAGAATTAATGAGTTCATAACTACATAGATTAAACACGCAAAAATCAACTGTATTTCTACAAACCAGCAAGGAACATACGAACACCAAAATTTAAAATACAATACCACTTACAATCGCTCAACAACAACAACAACAAAAGAAGCATTTAGGATAAATCTAACAAAACATGTACAGGATTTATAAGCTAAAGTCTGCGAAACACTGAAATCAAAGAATCCCTAAATAATACATACAGTATTCATGTATTGGAAGATGTAACAGAGTAAAGATGCCATTTCTCCTCAAACTGATATACAGGTTTAACGCAGCTCCTATCAAAACTGCAAGATTTTCTGCAGATACAGAAAAAAGTTATCCTACAATTTACATGGAAAGCCAAAGGAACTAAAATAGCTACAGCAATCTTGAAAAAAGAATAAAGTGAGAGAAACCAATCTATCTGCATAAAAGACTTATCATATAACTAAAGTAATATAACTAAACCTAGATGAGTCTGCAGAGAAGTAAGCTGAGTGAAAAACAGCCAGTCCCAAAAGGCTACATGCATGATTGCATTTTTATAATATTCTTGAAATGAGGACATTAAAGTATAGGAGAACAGATCAGTGGTTACCAGGGAAATTGGATAGCGTTTGGGGAGGGCAGAAAGTGGGTATGTCTATATATAAATATATATGGCAACAGACCCTTGTGGTGATAGGCATGTTCTGTGTCTTAGCCACATCAACATCATCATACTGGTTGTGATATTATGATTTTAAAAGATGCTACCATTGCAAAAATTGGGTAAAGCGTTCATGGAATTTCTCCGTATTATTTACTGCAACTTCACGTAAATCTACAATTATCTCACAAAAATTTTAATTACTAAAGAGCCAGCTCAAAGAGGTTCCCACTGGTAAACTGGGAATAATTTGAGCACCAAAATAACTGAAGGCTATAATAAATTATAAATAGTTGAAAAGACTCCATGGGGTTGCAAAGAGTTAGACATGACTGGGTGACTGAGACTTTCACTTTCTTTCAGGAAGCCATAGTATATACTAATGACAGAGAGAGAGAGAGATGGAGACAGATGGACAAGGAAGAAGAAAACGGCTCTTATTTACAGTAGAATCCAAAAAGATGAAAAACAAAAAACAAACCCAAGCTCCTAGATACAGAGAAGAGACTGGTGGTTGCCAGAGGTGGGAGGTGAGGGGACACATGAAATGAGAGAAGGGGTCAAAAGGTATAAACTTCTGATTATAAAATAAGTAAGTCACGATGATGTTACATATAGCATGGTGGTCACATAATACCCTATTGTGCATCTGAAAGTTCCAAAGAGAATAGATCTTAAAGGTTCTCATCACAAGAAAAAAATTTTTTCTGTAACCATGTCTGGTGAGGAATGTTAACTAGATTTATGGTGATTTTCTCACAATGATAGAAACAGTGAATCACTATGCTGTACACCTGAAACTAGTATAATATTAAATGTCAACTGTACCTCAATTAAAAAAACACAACCCAACTGGCAAAGATGGAAGAAGCACTAGAGTTAAGAATTTATCATTTTGTAACCATCATAGTCTAGCTTGGTTTATAAAGCTAGATCAATGGATGCTAAACTGGAGGGAAGGGGTTCTGATACAGAATAGCAAATTAGCATAATCTTAGTGACTCAACTCCCCATAGATTGCTTACTTCTTGAAATGAAAAAAAAAAAAAAACAGTAACTGTACAGGGGAGAATCAGGTAATATCTGGCATGGATGGGCAAACTTTAACATCACCCCAAAAGGGCAGATGAATATTGTGTATCTCTATATGGGATCCCCTGTGGACACAGCATTACTTATGTGTTTTTCTAACTGTGGATGTGCACCCTGAATGAGAAATCAGCAGTTTGAAAATGAAGAACACCCTAACTATTTAAAAGGGAAGTACCATGTATTCTTCAAAAGTATCGATATCATGAAAATGAAAGAAGGGTTGAAGATAAGATACTAAACAGCTATGACAGCTAAATGTAGTATGTGATCCTAAACTGAATTCAGTGAAAGAGGGGAAAACTAGCACTATCAAGGATATTACTTGGTCAAGTGGGAAAACTGGGTATGGATAGTAGATTTGATAAAACATCAGGGTCTAGATAGTAGATTTAATAAAACATCAGCATATCTCGAAGTTGGTAAGTGTGCTATGGCTTTGGAAGAGAATATCCTTATTTTTAGGAAATACACACTGAAATTGTCCTTGTTTAGTTGCTAAGTTGTATCCAATATCTGACTCCTTTATAACCCCATGGACTGCAGCACACCAGGCTCCTCTGTCCATGGGATTTTCCAGGCAAGAATACTGGAGGGGGTTGTCATTTCCCTCTCCAGGGATTGAACCTGTGTCTCCTGCACTGGCTGGCAGATTCTTTACCACTGAGCCACCTGGGAAGCCCACATACTGAAGCATTTGGTTGTAAAAAAAAAGCACCAATACGTGTAGCTTTCAAGTGGCTTTTAAAAAATTAAGAAAAACAGATAGCACCAATGAGGTAAAATACTAACAACAGATGAAACTAAAGGATATAAGGGTAGTCTTTAAACTATTTTTGAACTATTTTTAAACTATTTTCTGTCAGTTCGAAATTATTTCCAAATAAAATAATTTTAACGTCCTTCAGCTTTTGTTAACCAATCAAAAAGAAGTAAGATGTGGATACTAATTTAGATTGGATCAATCAGTTTAGTTACTCAGTCGTGTCTGGCTCTTTGCGAGCCCAGGGACTGCAACACGCCAGGCTTCCCTGTCCATCACCAACTTCTGGAGCTTGCTCAAACCCATGTCCATCAAATCGGTGATGCCATCTAACCATCTCATCCTCTGTCATCCCCTTCTCCTCCCACCTTCAATCTTTCCCAGCATCAGGGTCTTTTCAAATGAATCAGTTTGTCACATCAGGTGGCCAAAAGTATTGGATTTTCAGCTTCTGTTATCAGTCCTTCCAATGAATACTCAGGACTGATTTACTTTAGGATGGACTGGTTGGATCTCCTTGCAGTCCAAGGGACTTTCAAGAGCCTTCTCCAACACCACAGTTCAAAAGCATCAATTCTTCAGTGCTCAGCTTTCTTTCTAGTGCAACTCTCACATCCATACATGACTACTGGAAAAACCATAGCTTTGACTAGACGGAGCTTTGTTGGTAAAGTAATGTCTCTGGTTTTTAATATGACATCTAGGTCGGTGATAACTTTTCTTCCAAGGACCAAGCATCTTTTAATTTCATGGCTGCAGTCACCATCTGCAATGATTTAGACTGGATAGGCCCCTAAAAAGTACAATATTAAGAGCAGAGGCTTCTGGGTTAAGACGAATTTGGGTTGAAATCCTAGCTCTGCCCTTATTAGCTGACCTCAAGATGTCTCAATTTCTTCATCTGTAAAATGCGGGAAATAATGCTTACTTCATAACTTACTTTGAGAGTTAAATGAAACAAGGGCTGTAAAATATTACAATGCCTGGCTCATTGTTGTCACTGCCCAAGGCTACTTATTATTGCTATAGGTGAGTAGTAGTGGTATGCGTGGTGATGGGAGTTATGGCTGTGGTGGCGGGTAAGCCACGGAGACACAAAGATGACCAAAATAAGGTTTCTGAGCTCAGAGGATCTAAAAATATAGAGTTGAACCATAAACTACGGTGTGTCACGTAAGTGCAAACAAAATGTTACTGGAGCAGAAACAAAAGTGTATTTACTTCTGGGCAGTTGGTCAGAAAAGACTCACCAGGGAAGATGGTCACATGAGCGGGAGAGGGTAAGTCAACATGTCCCGGGGCAGAGGAGCGGGTAAATGGTGGGGTCGCCCTAAGCGAGGTAAGAGGTGCAGTCTGAGAGCTTGGGGCATTTGTGGGAAGCAGGGGAGGCGGAGGGAAATACAGAACGTGGCTGGAAAGCATACCCAGCACCAGGCCCTGAATGTAACATATAGGGTTTCGCTGTGTGTGGTGGGAGAACCACTAGAGGTTTTTGGGTAAGGCGTGCTGGACTGTTGTTATGAAAACCCCATTGGGCCAGGGTGTCAGCAGGCAAATGGATAGCTTGTGGGGACCAGGCAAAGGACACTGAGGATTTCAACTTTTTAACAACCAGCTGTGTCCGGGCCCTGCGCCTCTTATTCCAGAGATTCTCTGCACCAGACTGTGGGCTCAGTCACTCAGTCGTGTCCGACTCTTTGAGCCTCATGGACTGTAGCCCAGCAGGCTCCTCTGTCCACGGTGATTCTCCAGGCAAGAATACTAGAGTGGCCTGTCATTTCCTTCTCCATATCTCTTGCATCTCCTGCATTGACTGGGTGATTCTTTACCACTTAGCGCCACCAGGGAAGCCCTCACCCAACTATGTAGACTCAGTTTATTTACCTAGGCTGGCCCAGAAGGTGCTTTCTTACCAGAACCTTCTGGCTACCAAAATCCCCTTGAAGGTAAGGCTTCCTGCCCACCTTGGTGGTACCGTATGTATTTGATGTTGTACAGTCCAGGAGCCCCAGGTGGTCCACACACAGGACTGCACCTAAACATGAACTGTGGATGTTAAAGGTGAGTCACTACACTTCTCTCTTTACTCTGTTGATTTTTGTGGATATAAGAAAGACATGAAAGTTTTAATTCACTTTTTTTAAAGGACACACTAGTCAAAATGGGGTTCTTCTAGAGTTCGGTGTGCGTGCCCAGTCGCTTCAGTCATATCCGACTCTTTGCAACCCTATGGACTGTAGGCTGCCAGGCTCCTCTGTCCATGGGGATTCTCCAGGCAAGCATACCGGGGTGGGTTGCCGTGCCCTCCTTTAGGGGATCAAACCCACGTCTCTTATGTCTCCTGCATTGGCAGGTGGGTTCTTTACCACCAGTGAGTGCCACCTGGGAGGCCCCTTCTGTTCATGTCTTACTTAATCTAACTAGTTTGGTTAGGACTCACGCTTCTCCCATTTGTAGTAAGAAGGAAGAAAAACGTGTTTTCAAAGGATGTTCTTTAACTCTCAAATTTACTAGAAAGTGACTTGAAGATGAGCTGAAATTTAAATCAACCAGACCACACAGTGGCTCCTGGCGGATCATTCAGTGGTCACGAGGGCCCTCTCCCACCTCCTGCAGTTACCTCAGAGGCGATGGAGGTGAAGCTGCTACTGAAGTGCACGTGCTTGTGCATCTCGCTGCCGTTAGCCGTCAGGAGCCAGGCCCCAAGGGCCTGGTCTTCGCCAGCCGACTGGTTGCTGTGGCTCTGGTTGGGCAGGAGCTCCGCCAGGTCCCAGTGGTACGACGGTGTGGCCCCGACCAACGCGATGAGGATGGCTTCTGTGGCCACGTAGAGCTGAAAGAGGAAACACACAGAACCATCTAGGCTGGAAATGCAATTAGGAAGCTTACAAACCTTGAATGAGCAGTCTTGCTTTTGTGTCTGTAGGAGCTATAGAAATGAGACACTTTAGAAACAAAGGAGAAAATGGAAGGAAGTTTCCTGATCTACTACAAATGGAACTGTCAGCTATCCCATCTGTAAAGCACCCTGTACTTCCTTCAAGGGTTTTTTCTGCATTTGAAATACATCAGATTTAGGACACAGCATAGAATGGTTCCACACTCTCAGGGAGTAGGGGAGGAGGGATATTACCTGCTCTGATTTAGACTAACATTCTAGTTATTTTCTCCTCAACACCACACATTAGTTCAGATAAGCAGTTATCAGGGCACAGGAGTGTCCTGGTCTTGGATTCATGATCTAAACAAGAAAACATGTTGTGGCATAGTTAATGTTTCCAAAAACAGTATGTGTGTGTACATATATATAAATCAACAAGATCACACAGTGGCTCCAGGCGGATTATGTGTATGTGTGTATATATATATATATATATATATATATATATATATCAGAGAGTTAACTCAGGCAGGTTGATAAGAAGTCCAAGCCTAAGGCCCCTTTAAGGAGGATGTAAACATTCTTTTGCCTTAGACAGGTAGGCCTCATGGACAACAGTATCTCTTGTTCAAGGACATGTCTTTTTTTGAGCTTTGGATGTACACTATGGGAGAAGATCTGGGCAAAATTTTCACAGCCTTGAAGTGCTTTTTTTCTATCCTCAGCAGCTAGCAGAAAAGTATAGAAGGCTCCGCTTAAACTAGGGAGGCGGGCACTCTCCTGCCCACTTCCAGCGCCTCTATCCCTGTTACTTTAATAAAACCTACACAAAGCTCTGAGTGACTGAGACTGCCTTTGGTCCTGGAATTAAACCTTCTCCTTGGGAAACCACGAATCCGGCAGCACTGAACACTTTCACCATAAGCTACTGTCTGTGTGTGTGTGTACACACATACACACACGTGGGGGAGGAAGGACACATGCTCTGTTAAAGCAGGGAAGCATTAGATGCACTTGAGTAGGTACTACAGTATCCTATACAACTTACAAGATATAAACAACTCAAAATCCTAGGTGCTCACCCAGCCTTCTAGCTGTAACTGTTGTTTAATCTAAACATAGCTTCCCTCTAAAGGAAAAATATTTCATTCATTCAATCAGTGATTATTTATTGAGCACATATAACATTTGCCACTGAATGTTTTGGGCTTTATGGCTATTCACAAAGCCATATTGGGTTTGTGAGCTGTTGAGCCCTGTGCAACCTTTTTATGCTATCAGTTCAGTTCACTTCAGTCGCTCAGTCATATCCAACTCTTTGCGACCCCATGAGGCACGCCAGGCCTCCCTGTCCATCACCAACTCCTGGAGTTCACTCAAACTCATCTCCATCGAGTAGGTGATGCCATCCAACCATCTCATTCTCTGTCGTCCCCTTCTCCTCCCACCCCCAATCCCTCCCAGCATCAGAGTCTTTTCCAGTGAGTCAACTCTTTGCATGAGATGGCCAAAGTATTGAAGTTTCCACTTTAGCATCAGTCCTTCCAATGAACACCCAGGACTGATCTCCTTTAGGATGGACTGGTTGGATCTCCTTGCAGTCCAAGGGACTCTCAAAGAGTCTTCTCCAACACCACAGTTCAAAAGCATCAATTCTTTGGCGATCAGCTTTCTTCACAGTCCAACTCTCACATCCATACATGACCACGGGAAAAACCATAGCCTTGACTAGATGGACCTTTGTTGGCAAAGTAATGTCTCTGCTTTTTAATGTGCTATCTAGGTTGGTCATAACTTTCCTTCCAAGGAGTAAGCGTCTTTTAATTTCATGGCTGCAATCAGCATCTGCAGTGATTTTGGATCCCAAAAAAATAAAGTCTGACACTGTTTCCCCATCTATTTCCCATGAAGTGATGGGACCAGATGCCATGATCTTAGTTTTCTGAATGTTGAGCTGCAAGCCAACTTTTTCACTCTCCTCTTTCACTTTCATCAAGAGGTTTTTTATTTCCTCTTCACTTTCTGCTACAGATTCATTTCAATATTTTTTCCATTTAACAAATTTTTATTTTATATTGAAGTATAACTGATTAACAGTGTTGTAATAGTTTCAGGTGGACAGGGATGGGACTCAGTCACACATATTCATCTATCCATTATCTCCCAAACTTCCCCCCATCCAGGAGACCACATATACAGTAGGACCTTGCTGCTAAGTCACTTCAGTCGTGTCCGACTCTGTGTGACCCCATAGACAGAAGCCTACCAGGCTCCCCCGTCCCTGGGATTCTCCAGGCAAGAACACTGGAGTGGGTTGCCATTTCCTTATTTGCATATTATTAAGGAAGTTTTCATAACAGGAGGCAATCAGCTTACAAAAATGAAAACCTTAGTAATTGCAAAAACAGACAGATTACGCATTTAGCAGCAGCTATAATTACAATGCCACTTGCACCCGTTTGAGTAACTGCCCTTCCTGATTATAACCTGCTAAAACTTAATTCATGGGTAAAGAAATGAAAAAAATACGGCAAGGGGAACTCAGGAGATGAGAAAGAACACATGTTCTGGTAAATGCACAGCCTTCACTCCAGCAAAGCTAACTAAGGGTATTTTCTCTCTAAACATGCTCTTTTCTGCTTTGGTTTGTACCACTGACTTTTCCTGGAAAGCACTTTCTCCTGCTGTCAATGTCTGAACCTTTCCCCACCTCTGAGATGTAACTCAGATACCCCTCCTCCACCCCACCTACTTCCACCTTCCCTCCAACTCCCCAGAGGCCTTCTCCTGCTTCCACTCAACTCGATTGAGACCTTTCTTAGAACCCATATCATTTTCTTCACTGCACTATATATTTATGTATTTGCTTGCTTTAGTTTTTTCTGTTGAAATAAATACTCTCTGAGGGCAGGATCTCCATCAGATTCACCTTCAGGCTCCCGAAGCAAGAAACAAAGGGCCCAAATAGATGATGTCACACATTCAACAAGTCAATGGATGAATGAATGACCAAAATGGGAATGCTAATAATAGCAGCAAGCACTTCTCTAACTATATAAAAGGCACCATTGTAAGGGCTTGTTGAAAATATATTAATGCATCTTATTTTTATCTGGATTATTCTAGGATAAGTAATGTTCTAGGTAAAGGAGGAAATCCTCCAAAGGATCCTCTAATCTGAGGTATATTTCACCATGGAGGCTCATTCCTGAAAGAAACTACAACATATAGAAAAGAATTAAAAAACAAAAGAGGTGGAGCTGATACATAACATAGGAATATAACACAGGGAGCAGTAAAACCTAGCTAATTGGTATTATCTGCATCATTCTGATCATTCTGCAGGTTGATTAAATACTTCCTCCTTTCTCACTTTCTCTGCCCTCCTCCCACCACGCCACAATGTTCTCATTACCCCCATGCGCACACATACACCCACCTCAGGGAACACACAGGGCCACGGCTTTGTGTCACCAGAGGGGTCAGAAACATGCAGCTCTTCCCTCAGTGTCACCTCCTCCACCCCACCCCTTACCACTTTGTCTTCCCTCCAGTTCCTCCGGAACCCCCTCCTGCTTCTGCTTACCCGCTAAAGATCCATCTAGACCCTTCTTGGGACCCACATCATTTGCTTCACTGCACTATACTTACGCATAACATGGTATCAGCCTTTCCGTCTTTGACACAGATGACCAGCTGGCTTGGCTAAAGATAAAAGAAACCGAGTAGCCTGGCAGCTATGATACTGCATGATGCATGCTAACTATGAAAGGTGACAGGGATACAAGAATTAGGGAAAAGTGGAGACGCTTAAACTTTGCATATAGACTACTGTTAGGTCCTTTACACCAGAGCCACAGACATGGCACACATGGTCCCATGAAGTCAGAGATGGTTTAGCCCTTAGCTAGTCAGAGGGATGTGCCACCTACAGAAGAACAGAGTGGTTTTCCTCAGTTTGCCTTTGTCAGCTGTTATGGCGTCCCAGAGCTCTCATCCTGCTCCTTCCCCAGAGGACACACACTCTCCTGTCTTCCCTCTGCTGGACACTATGCACATTCACCATACAGCCTTGTCTAGAGAATCACAGCCATCTGCAGATGGGCCTTAGAGCCATGATGAAAAACCACCATCCGCTCTCCTTCGGAGTGGGACTGACAACATCTCAAATAAATCATTATCCTCACTAGTGCTACCTCTAGGGAAGGAAAACAAGTGCCACAGATGGCAGGATTGTTGTTTCCCTCTCAGTATCATTATAATTAGAAAAGTGACTAAGATGCACTGGGGGATTGAAATTTTAAAAGTTTCGAAAAGTGAACGTTTTAGAAGTAATTCTATACTAACAGCATTATAAGCTTTTATCATGCTCAGGAAACGAAAAATGTCTCCATAAAATTATCTCATCACAATATCTTGTGCTGTGATGTCATGGCAAACGTGCTGTTCGTGTTGTGAGTAGGAAAGATGAGCCACAGGGCGGTTATGTAACGCACTGATGGCAAAACCAGGATGGGACTGGGAGCCACCAGACTGTGGGGCCACAACTTTTCTCAGAGAAAAGGTTGGGAGAGGGGAAACAAAGGTGACTTCATGGTGGTCATCACTGTTAATAATTCACGCACTTAGTACTCAGTTATCTAATTGACTCAACCAAAAGCATTACATGAGCATGACCACATCACGAAGGCAGCACTAAATGCCCATGGCCCAGCACAAAGTAGGTGTGCAATAAATATCTGTGGGGTGACTTACTGATAGTACTTTTTTGGTCACACCACACAGCCTTGTGGGACCTTAGTTCCCCAACCAAGGATTGAAACAGGACCCCCTGCGCTGGAAGCACAGAGTCATAAACAATGGACAACCAGGCAATTTCCTGATACTGTTTTTTCTATTTTTTATTTATTTATGTATTGGCAGCACCAGTTCTTCACGGCTGCATGTGTGCTTCTCATCGCGGTGGCTTCTCTCGTTGCAGTGTGGGCTCTAGAGCGCAGGCTCAGCAGTCGTGGTATACCGGTTTAGTTGCCCTGAGGATTATGGGGCCTTCCCAGGCCAGGGGTTGAACCTGTGTCCCCCACATTGGCAGGCAGATTCTTAACCACTACACCACTAGGGAAGTCCCCCTGACACTATTTTTTGTGTTTAAAAATTTTAATTATGCTCTAAATAACTGGTGTCTCTAAGTTCCATTTCCTCCCCGACTCTTTTCTACATAATACCACCAGATCGGTCTCCTTGACGCAGTCCTCAGGAAACTCTTCTGGTTAAATCATAATAATGGATAAATAATGGATGTCCTAGCATCCAGATCTCCACCACTTAGGACAATTGGTACCTTATCCACATTCGAGCTTTCTGAACTAGCCTGTTGAATTACCCAAACAGGACTTTTCACAGTGTGCTGTGAAAAGCATATGCAATCTGTACACCTGAGTCTGAACTGCAGCTCTAGCAAATTTCCAGCAAATCAAAACCTTTCTAAACTTCATGTTTCCTTCTAGTAAGACTGGACACTGGCAGTACATCTTTATCTAACTCATTCATAGCTAGCTAGCCTATTCTGAAGGTCAAAGGGGATATTTCTTTAGCCAACAATATAGAGTAAATCATACAGCTCCATCCAAAAAGCACCTATCAGAGCCTCCCAAACTCTACTTTGCAGAGACTGATTCTGTAGGCCGGGATGGGACCTGAGATTCTCTTTTTCTAACAGGCTCTGGTGACGTCAGTGTTGATGGCTTGGGTCACACCTTGTGAGCAAGGGTCTAGGGTATGCCCTCTTCTACAGTTTCTCCAGTGCTATGTCTTCCCACCTGGAATGACCTTCCTGCTTCTCTCTAAACCCAACCTTCAAAGTTTAGCTCGAGCTCAGTCCTTCAGAAGTTTCAACAAATCACTCTGGACCACGCTGATGGTCTCTTTTTTAATTAATTTTTTAATTGAAGGATAATTGCTTTACAGAATTGTGTTGTATTCTGCCAAACATCAACATGAATTAGCCACAGGTATACATATGTCCCCTTCTTTTTTAATGTCTAAAGCATTAAATGGCTCTATTACTTACTGCTGCTGCTAAGTGACTTCAGTTGTGTCCGACTCTATGTGACCCCATAGATGGCAGCCCACCAGGCTCCCCGTCCCTGGGATTCTCCAGGCAAGAACACTGGAGTGGGTTGCCATTTCCTTCTCCAATGTGTGAAAGTGAAAAGTGAAAGTGAAGTCACTCAGTTGTGTCCGACTCTTAGCGACCCCATGGACTGCAGCCTACCAGGCTCCTCCGTCCATGGGATTTTCCAGGCAAGAGTACTGGAGTGGCTTGCCATTGCCTTCTCCATTACTTACTGGGAAAATATTATTTTGCATCATTATTTAACATTTTCGTTTGTTAATGATTGATCATCTTCTGAAGAAAAGAAACCTTGACTTGTACTTCTATATCCTTTTACGAAAATCAACACACTACTGTGTAACAGTCTAAGATACATTTTGTTAATGAATTCCTTGCATAATGTGGCACAGAGAATGACAATGGGTTAAACACCAGTAATTCTGGGACCAGAAAGTAATTAAGGTTTTGGACACATATTTGACATGCATCTGCTTCACTCTCAATCTCCCAAATTAAATGGAAATGCCACCACCTGACCACCTCCCTTCTGTTACTTTAGTTTACTTTTTAAAAACATTTTAGTGAGCACCAACACTTCGGAACAGTGTATCATGAGCCTCAGGTGATCACAATGATGAATAAGAAACAGTTGTTTTCTTCTAAGCACATACATTCAGGTGAGGACAACAAATATGCCCAAAAATACAAATACAAGGCACATTTAGCAAATGCTCTATTAGCCAGAGTAGAAATGATATTAATGAGAGCACAAAGAAAGCAGATGTGAATTCTAGCTCAGGGAATAAGAGAAAGGTTGCAAATGTGACATCTGAGCTAGGCAGGGAAAGACTGGGAGGGGTTTAGTCAAAAAAAAAAAAAAAAAAAATCAAGGAAGGGGGATTCCCTGGTGGCTCAGTGGTAGAGAATCCACCTGCCAATGCAGGAGACATAGGTTCTATCCTTGATCCCGGAAGATCCGACATGCCTTAGAGCAGCTAAGACCAAGTGCCACAACTACTGAGCCTGTGCTCTAGAGCCTGGGAGCCACAACTAATGAGCCCATGTGCTGAAACTAGAGAAGAGCCCGAGCAGCAATGAAGACCCAGCACAGCCAAAATAAAACATAAAATTATTTTTTAAAAATCAGGGAAAGAATTCTTAAGCCAAAGAAGAAGTCCAGTCAGAGCCAGGAAAATAAAGAGCATATTCTTAGTGTTCTTTAAAGAAGTACTACAGGGCAGGCTCAGCTTTTGCCAAACTTCAGTCATCTGAGTAACCCCAGCTGCAAGAGTGCTACATGCCCATTTCTGTTTTTTATTATTTACTTAATGGTCTGCTTTTAAATTGACTCAAATTTTTTAACTTAAGTAAATTTACAGAGAAATAAAATTGTGTATCAATACAAATATAACCATCCAGATGTAACTATAAACACTCTGTTACAATGTAAGTGTTAGCTAGTATATTTTTATTTAAGGTAGGACACGAGATATTTGGGGGCAAGTTTTGGCACGGAGGGGTGAAAGCAAAGGAGCAGCCTTTGGTTTTTATGCTCAGAAGGTTGGGGTCAGTGCTCCTGCGCCTCACAGCCATTGTCACGTCTTTGTTTGCCTCATTTGGACCTGCTTCTGATCTATACTCCCCTGGACCCTCCTTCAGCTGCTCTGATTCCTGGGCCAGACGTGTGTTTAGCTCCATGATAGCATTTGCTTCATCAAGGTTGCCGGCAGTGAGAATGACACTGATTCCAATCAATTCTGATGGGCTACAGGCCGCCTTCCCTGCAGACTTCAAGCTCCAGCTTCAAACACGGAGACAACAGCCTTCAGAGACTGCCAAATCAGCTCCCACAATGGTATAAGGTCAAATCCTCAGCACAAACTATTCACTGATACATATATAATCGTATACATATACACAACACAGATACACGCACATATACAAACATATATCTCTACCTAGGAGTTCTGTTTCCTGTTTTCCTGGGTGAGCTATGACCAACACAACCTTAGACAAACATGGCAAAATACAGGCATTTATTAAACCTGGAAGTAAGTGTATGTGTGTGTGTGATATTCTCTGTATTCCATTTGAAATGTTTCATAATTTGTGAACGTTTTTTTTAAAAAATGAGTAATAGGGGAGTTCCCAGGTTGCTTAGTGGCTAAGATCCTAGGCTTTCACTGCTGTGGCCTGGGTTCAATACCTGATGGGTGACTGAGATCCTGCAAGTCATGTGGGTATGGCCAAAAAAAATAAGAAAATGAATAATAAATGCAATAAAAACAGAATAATGCTGTTCAGTCCTAACTAGGTAATGTTTTTACACAAAGTCTGAACCTTTCTTAATTCTGGTTCAGTCCCTTTGTTAAAAGAGGTATTTGCTAATATTTTGAGAAGTGCTAGCACTTTCTTCTTAAATGAACAAAAGGATTCAAGGACTCAAAAGGGAGTAACCCCCTTATTTTATGCGTTAATGCTATTTAATAATATTTCCATACACCACCTAAATCTACCACGCAGTCCATTCCTGGGGATGTCAGAAAATGCAGAAAGCTGGAAGATCGGAAATAAATGATGCAGTGGTTGCCAGGGCTTAGGAAGCAGAAGTAGGCAGAGCACAAAGGACTTTTAAGGCAGTAGAAAGACTAAATATGAAGTAGATACACGTCATTATAAACTTGTCCAAGCTCATAGAATGCGCACCACCACCAAGAGGGAACCCTAATGCAAACTGGAGACACTGGGTGATGACGTGTCAGTTTCATCAGTTGTAATGGACCACTCTGATGCAGGATGTCGATAATGGAGAAGGCTGTATATGTTCAGGTCTTCCCTTGTGGCTCAGACTGTAAAGAATCTGCCCGCAACGCAGGAGACCTGAGTTCAATCCCTGGGTGGGGAAGACCCTTAGAGAAGGGAATGGCTATGGCAACCCACTCCAGTATTCTTGCCTGGAGATATAGGGGAAATCTTTGTACCTTCTGCTCAATTTTGCTGTGAACCTAACACTTCTCTAAAAAATAAAGTCTACATAATTCTGTGCTTAAAAAAAGAAAGAACTGATGTAGAATAATATAGAATCAAGAACAAAAATGAGAGGGTAGCCCTGAAAAGAAGGCAGGGGTAAGCTGTCCTCTTGGACACTGTGGAGAAACATAGACAAGGACAAAAAATTATTTCTGGAGTTAAAGGAAAGGATGCTTAGGAAGTTTACACCCACAACCTCCATCTCATCCATCAGGCCGAGACAAAGAACATCTGGGGGAAATGAGAGGAACCAAATCATCAGAAATTTGGGCTTAAAAAGAGTGGTAAAACTCTGGCTGGAAGAAGTGAATGCCTGAGTCAAAGGATGACCCAAAAGTCATGAGTTCCAGAATACTGAAAAAGAGGAACCAACCAATCTACATTTGCAACAAAAGAGAACTGAATAAGCAAATTATGATGTGGCCACACATTGGGACACCATGCTGCAGCCATTAAAAAATAAGTTGTTCATCTGTGAGTGCAGCAAGATATTCGCAATATTACTGAGAGACAAAATCAGGTCAAGATAAAAATTCTTGCACAAAAGACAAATGTACATATTTATATAATTCAAAGTCGGGAAGCTCATCTATATGCCAAAGGGTGGGCATATTTTACTTCTGGACGGCAAAAGTTCTGGTAATTTTTTTCCTACATTTTCTCTTTTTCCTACAGCCACCATATACTATTTGCTGAGCACCAAAGAATTCCCATTAGAGCAGACGTTAGTTTCTGTTTAAGTGTTTGGTCAAGGAAATGAGAAAGATTTCTGAGCTGTGTGCGTCTTTGGATTTGATGGATCCTTCTTCTAAGGCAGCCTCTAGCTATGGGGATGAATCAAGACAGTATTCTGACAACCCCAAAGTCAACACCAACACAATGCCAACTAATTGATGGGCACAGGGCAACTTTAAGAGATTCTGACCTTGCAAAACAATGAATTAAACTTTCATGATCCATCCATTCCCAAGAGCACAAAGAAAACTGAGGGCTCAACGGCATGAGTTGACTTAGCCACCTCTCAGCAGTGTCACAGCCTTCGAGTCTAGTGTTTATACTGTCATATTCACATTGCCTGGCTTCATAGTTTAAATGGCTTTTCTGTGCTGTCTTAGAGTGTAATACCTTCTCTTAGGACATGTATCAATCAGCTGCAAGTGGCCCTGGCCAGCATGCTGCTGGGGGCTTGGGTGCTACAATGATGTCAGTTGATCCCAAGTTGCATCCTAGCTCTTGAGACCTTCCAGGCTCTAAGGCGCTCCCTTGGGAAGTTCCCCTGGAGAAGGGACAGGCTACCCACTCCAGTATTCTTGGGCTTCCCTTGTGTCTCAGCTGGTAAAGAATCTGTCTGCAATGCAGGAGACCTGGGTTCGATCCCTGTATTTGGAAGATACCCTGGAGAAGGGAAAGGCTGCCCATTCCAGCATTCTGGCCTGGAGAATTCCATGGACTTTGTAGTCCATGGGGTAGCAAAAAGTAGAACGAGACTGAGCAACTTTCACTTTCACACCTTCTGGGGCCCTCCTGGTATCTCCATATCCTCCCCAAATGGCAACAGGAGGGTCTGATAATCTGCAGCTTCCTCTGCTTTACACCAGGGGGCAGTGTCTGTCTGTAGACAACAGTTTTCCTGAGATCATGCCGGGGACAAGAGTTAACTATGGTCTCCTTGACCTACAGTCACCCATTCACCTAAACTGATGGAAGGAACACCAGGCAAAGTTCCCCAGACTATCATCCAAGCTCTCAGCCATTGTCTCAAAGCAGGCAGAACTAAATTTGAGGGTAAGTGTGGCATAAAACTGGCTCAGACTAGCAGAGATCTCTGGCAGATGGTCCCACATCTTGGGAGTCCTGACAAAAGCTCTAACTAATGCCACAGGTTCTCATCATGGCTGAACGCCAGGTGGTGGTGAGAATTCCATGGGGCCTAAGGGACAGTCTTAGTGATTGCAGTCCAATAAGGTCTTCACTAAGGTTTATGACGTGGACTGTATCACTCACTTATGGTTGAGAGGTTCGAACCATAAGCTATCCACCTCAGTGACACCTCATGGAAAGGCAGTCTTCCTATGAATCTCCTGGGGAGAAGGGACATAAAGATAAATACTAGCAGGTAGGAGCCATGAGATGGGATGATGTTCTACACAAGGTTCAATAAAGCATCCCAAACAAAACCCACTCTTCCTCCTCAGTAATTACTTTTTGCTCAGTTGCTTTAGTTACATCAGACTATTTTGTGACCCTATGGATTATAGCCCACTAGGCTCCTCTGTCATGGGATTCCTTAGGTAAGAATACTGGAGTGGGTTGCCATGCCCTCCCCCAAAGGATCTTCCTGACTCAGGGATTGAACTTGGGTCTCCTGCACTGCAGGCAGACTCTTTTTACCACTGAGCCACAGGGGAAGCCCCACTCCTGAGTAGTAAATGACCACAACTCACAGTCATAATGGGTTAAAGGAAGAGAAATAAAAGTGAATTGTTATTCTCATATTGTAGCATCCTCTCCAAGGTATGAAGATCTTCTTTTACCATTTTAATTTTTTAAAAAAATATTTAACACAGAAAAGCAGAACAAATAAAAATGATTCATGAACCCACCACCACAATTAACTAGTGGCAATTTATCATATTTGTCTTAGATTCTAATAATACGTATTACAGAAATAGAGGACGTCTCCTTTGAATCCATCCCTTCCCCCATCCCCTCCCTTCCTTCCCAAGAGGGAAGGAACTGTGTGTCAATCTTTCTACTTCATGTTTATGCTTCTACATTGTTCATATACATCCATAAGCCACATACAGTATTGTTTCCTAATTTTTAAAAATTTGTTATGAGAGTATGTTTCACATGGTATATATCACACTGTCTTTTTTCATTTCACATTGTGCTTTGAAAGATTCATCCATGTGGCTGTGTGTAGACCTAGTGTGTTCATTTTAACTGTTTTATTCTACCAAATTTATATTACATTTTAATTATCCAGTTCCTTTTGGGGAATCATTTAGAAAGAAAAGAAAGAAAGTGAAGTCGCTCAGTCGTGTCCAACTCTTTGTGACCCCATGGCCCGTAGCCTACTAGGCTCCTCTGTCCATGGGATTCTCCAGGCAAGAATACTGGAGTGGGTTGCCATTTCCTTCTCCAGGGGATCTTCCCGACTAAGGGGTTGAACCCGGGTCTCCCACATTGCAGGCAGATGCTCTACCCTCTGAGCCACCAATCATTTAGGTGGTTACTAGTTTTTATCATTACAAACAGTGCCACAATAAACATCCTACACGTATCTGCTTGTGCAGAAGCTCAGGAGATATTATCACACATATACCAAGGAGTCCAATGCTGGTTGTAATTTTACTAGACAGTGCCAAATTGTTCTCTAAGTGGGATACTTTCTATTTCTCATTTTCATCACACTTGTATTGTTAGATTACTAAATGTTTGCTAACCTAATAAGTGTGAACTCATATTTCATAGTTATTCTAATACGCCTGTCCCAGATGCCACTGAAGGTAGACATCTTCTTATGTGTTGACTATTATAGTTTCCTCTTCTGCAAAATATCTGCTCAGTCATTCCACTTCCTAAAGCACCATAGAAAGATATTTATTGCATGAACAATATGAAAATACTGGCAGTTCCAGGAGCTGAAAAGTATCATTGAGGTTGTTAAGAGTTTATATAAAAATAATGCACTCCAAAACACCAGAGTACTGTATCTCAAGCTGAGGTTCACAGCAGCATCTCAACTCGGCAGGTGAAACGAAGGCTTATTACAGGTTACATGTTCCTGTTAATTAATGGATGTTTTAAAATCTGTGCAAATTATACCACAACCTATGACTCATAATCCTGAGCAAAATGAGGGAGCTGAAATCTGTGACTCAGAACAAAGAAGTAGGGTCCTTTTCCACTTTATGCCCAAAGGGATCAAGAAGCAAAGATTTGTATTCCAACTTTCCTCCAAATGGTCTGGCAAATAAGCACACGCAAACACAAAACAGTGATGACAGCATTAATTTTGAATCACGACTAGAAAATAGAAATGGTAATAAAGTAAATAGAATTATTTATATTTTAATATTACAAATATTTACCTCCTACCCAAAGGAGGGCAAGGTTTCCTATATGGCACAGTGGTAAAGAATCCAGCTGCCAATACAGGAGATGTAAGAGATGCAGCTTGGGTTGGGAAGATCCCCTGGAGGAGGAAGTGGCAACCCACTCAAGTATTCTTGCTGGGAAAATCCCATGGACAGAGGAGCCTGGCGGGTTACAGTCTATGGGGTCACAAGGAGTTGGACCCGACTGAGCACACAAAAAGGAGGGTATGTATATTTTGGGGGTGGGTAAGAATTTTTCTAGCTAAAAAATTAGAAATCTTATTGCTTGTTTATAACATGACTAGTTTCACAGAAGGCAATTTTTCTCCTCTAGATTTCTGCTTATGAAAAAGTGGGCTTCCCCGATGGCTCAGAGGGTAAAGACTCCATCTGCAATGCAGGAGACACTAAAACCAAGTATCCTTATTATCAGGGTATGTGATCCCATCATGATGATAAGAAATCTACAAAATCTGCATTTATTCCCTATGTATTGGATAGTTGACCACTATGGGGATTCCAGGAGAAGGCAATGGCAACTCACTCCAGTACTCTTGCCTGGAAAATCCCATGGACGGAGGAGCCTGGTGGGCTGAAGTCCATGGAGTTGCTAAGAGTTGGACACAACTGAGCAATTCACTTTCCCTTTTCACTTTCATGCATTGGAGGAGGAAATGGCAACCCACTCCAGTGTTCTTGCCTGGAGAATCTCAGGGACGGGGGAGCCTGGTGGGCTGTAGTCTATGGGGTCGCACAGAGTCGGACACGACTGAAGCGACTTAGCAGCAGCAGCAGCATGGAGAGTCCAAAGATTGTGTTTGCAAAGCAAGTGAAGGTAGGTCTCTAAGCCAAAGGAAATTGGATATTGAGAAAATGTTTGAGGAGTTACATGATGATATCTACAATCTAAGAAAACAGTTAATAAGGGTGGTGTCATCTGCGTATCTGAGGTTATTGATATTTCTCCCGGCAATCTTGATTCCAGCTTGTGCTTCTTCCAGCCCAGCGTTTCTCATGATGTACTCTGCATAGAAGTTAAATAAGCAGGGTGACAATATACAACCTTGATGTACTCCTTTTCCTATTTGGAACCAGTCTGTTGTTCCATGTCCAGTTCTAACTGTTGCTTCCTGACCTGCATACAGGTTTCTCAAGAGGCAGGTCAGGTGGTCTGGTATTCCCATTTCGTGAAGAATTTTCCACAGTTGTATATTGTCACCCTGCTTATTTAACTTATATGCAGAGTACATCATGAGGAACACTGGGCTGGAAGAAGCACAAGCTGGAATCAAGATTGCTGGGAGAAATATCAATAACCTCAGATACGCAGATGACACTACCCTTATGGCAGAAAGTGAAGAGGAACTCAAAAGCCTCTTGATGAAAGTGAAAGAGGAGAGTAAAAAAGTTGGCTTGAAGCTCAACATTCAGAAAACAAACATCATGGCATCTGGTCCCATCACTTCAAGGGAAATAGAGAAACAGTGGAAACAGTGTCAGACTTTATTTTTGGGGGCTCCAAAATCACTGCAGATGCTGATTGCAGCCATGAAATTAAAAGACGCTTACTCCTTGGAATGAAAGTTATGACCAACCTAGATAGCACATTAAAAAGCAGAGACATTACTTTGCCAACAAAGGTCCATCTAGTCAAGGCTATGGTTTTTCCAGTGGTCATGTATGGATGTGAGATTTGGACTGTGAAGAAAGCTGACGGCCGAAGAATTGATGCTTTTGAACTGTGGTGCTGGAGAAGACTCTTGAGAGTCCCTTGGACTGCAAGGAGATCCAACCAGTCCATTCTAAAGGAGATCAATCATGGGTGTTCATTGGAAGGACTGATGCTGAAGCTGAAACTCCAATACTTTGGCCACCTCATGCGACGAGTTGACTCACTGGAAAAGACTCTGATGCTGGGAGGGATTGGGGGCAGGAGGAGAAGGGGACGACAGAGAATGAGATGGCTGGATGGCATCACCGATTCGATGGACATGAGTTTGAGTGAACTCTGGGAGTTGGTGATAGACAGGGAGGCCTGGCGTGCTGTGATTCATGGGGTCGCAAAGAGTCGAATGCAACTGAGCGACTGAACTGAACTGAAAGACCTTTAGAGGTGGCTTATAATTTGGTTTTGTCCTGTCAGTTTTAACTTGGATCTGTTTGAAGTACAGGGAGTTCTTTTTTTTTGTTTGTTTGTTTAAAATGATCCTAGAAAGAAGAAAATGCAAAAGGATCTGAAAGGTTTCCATCTTTGTCCCTCTAGCTTGGTGTTTCTTGGATGGAGCTGGTCATCACCAAACCACAGACGTAGAAAGACTCCTGCTGAGGCAGTGGTCCTCTCCCCGCCTCCAGCACAGTCCATCTCCCTGGCAGTCCACAATGTGCAGTCTTAATGTACAGGACTCCCCGTCTCGGGCAGGGCTGCTAAACCATTGGTCTGTACCCTTGTTGAGCACCGTAGGACAAGGGCTTCAGTTTTAAAAGCAGACAAGCCATCAACCTCTTTCCATTAAAGCCAATCAACTCTAAAAATGGCTACTTTTTCCTCTGGTAGAGAAAGCGACCCCCACGTGAATGATGAAAGCATCACATTACAACTGTGTTATGGGGCTCTCCAGTTCTCACACTCTGCAGGCCAGCTCCCCTAGTCCAAATCATCAAATCTACCAAGTAGACTTGGTAGAATGGGTTCTGGGGAGCTCCACTCTCATATCCAGGATAGCTGTGAGTGACCCTAGGACCACTTGGATGATACAGCTCTATGGGGTAGTTAAGTCCTCACAGACAGGTAACAGCTGTGAAGAATTCACTTCTGCTTGGATGGGCATCTAATCTCTTTTGGGATCAGCACAGCTATAGGGTACCTTCCCAGCCCATACCCACAAGATAAACAGGTACTCATGCCTAATGCTCTAAGAGCTAGTTCTTCTATGATGAATGCTGACCATGCTTAGATCACTCTGGTACCAAATTCTAACCACCTGAGTCAACCATTAAAAAAAAAGGTTAAAGTGAATTTGCTCAGTCGCGTCTGACTCTGCGACCCCCGTGGACTGAGTCTACAAGGCTCCTCTGTCCACGGGTTTTTCCAGGCAAGAAAACTGGAGTGGGTTGCCATTTCCTTCTCCAGGGGATCTTCTTGACCCAGGGACTGAACCCAGGTCTCCTGCATTGCAGGCAGACTCTTTACTGTCTGAGCCACCAGGGAATCCCCCCCAAAAAGGTAAGTGGTGGAAATTTAACAGGTCCTGAACACAGAACAGTAGCCTTTTTAGTACCACCCTCCACTCAAGACAAAGTTATTCAAGGTCAGTGAATACCTGGCTAGTCAGGTGAGAAGATAATGACACAGGAGGTAGAGTGCAGGGATGCGGAGGTAAGGTTACTCAGAGAGGGAGTCATGTTCCTGAAATTCTTGGTTAGAACAGGAAAAGAATTTTCTCAAAGAAAAAATATTATAGTGGGTTTTTCCGTAAGATGCTATGAAAAACCTGAGCAAGCTTTTTGGCCAACCCAATAAGCACCCATCAGGCATCATGCTTACAATTCTGTTTTTGGCATTAAATACTCTTCTATGATTTAGCACAAACACTTTTTCTCCACAGTAAACTGCATTTGAAAGTAAAACAACACACCTAAAGGAACTTCAGAAAATTGCATATTTGTGAACTGAGAACTTGCTTTGCTAGAGAAAGAATTGACTTAATCTGTGAATGCACCATGTAGATGGTTCTACTGCCTGATGATGAAATCAACTGAACTTTCAAACATTTTAGTGGAAAAGAGAATCACTTAGTCAATCCTCACCTCTAACCCTCCCAATCTTCCTGTTGAGCAGTTGACTTATGCAAGGTTTAAGCAAATGGTGGACTGGTACTTATATCCATGACCACCCTGTCCTTACCTCAGAATAACTAATTCAATTAACCATCACAGGTTAATTGTAATTATTTAACTTCCTGCCTTCTGTGGGAGACATGAAAGAAGAGGGTTCAATCTCTGGGTGGGGAAGATGCCCTGGAGGAGGGCATGGGAACCCACTTCAGTATTCTTGCCAGGAAAATCTCATGGACAGAGGTGTCTGGCGGGCTACAGTTCATGGGGGTGGCAAAGAGTGGGACGCGACTGAAGCAACTTAGCACACACTGCTTCACCCCATGGCCACAAGAATGCACACTTCACAGGAAAGAGACTTCGATTTATAAACATTGCAGACTCTGCTAAGCACACAGTAGGCACTCACTAAATATATGCTGAATGAAGGAAAAACTAAAATGGCCGACTCATAGTAGATACTAAAAAGGATCTATGAATAAAATGCCACTAGAATAAAAGCAGTAATTAATGTCAAATGGGCCATTTAAAAAGCAAAGGAAAAGTAACTTTTGCATGGGAAAGTGTGTTTGTAGTGACCTTGAGCATACAAACTCACATTTCTGGGGTCGCAAAGAGTCGGTCATGACTGAGCGACTGAAGTGAACTGAACTGAGCATACAGAACTCACATTTCTAGGATGGGGTGCGCAGGCAGTCTGGGAGAATTCTGTACCAGGAAGAACAGATTCCCTTTAACACCACCCGTTGTAGATGGTACTATGAACTTAAAATAGTGTCAAGCCCAAAGTGGCTCTGGGCAGAATGACCCAGCAGAACTTAAACCAGAAAGAAAGAAACCCAAAGCATTGAAAGCCCCTGGAACAGGAAGCCCCCTCAAATCTAGGAAAAGATAGTAAGTCGACATCAGAGCTAAAGGATGGGCCATCTGGTCAGCGGGTGATCAGGGCCCTCTCTGTTCAAGATTTCAAGGGGACAGCGCCACAGGTTAGAAATTCCCTTTCCGTAGTCACAGCGTATTCCAGCTAACAAGGGGATTTTGCATCTCTTACTAACCAGTTCGCCAGATTAAGTATTCATTCCCCACACATTCCTTCCCTGCTGCAGGTGAGGGGAGAAGGGTGCCTACGGGGCGAGGATCCGAGGCTTGGGCGGGGACAAAGCTTGACAGGCCGGCCAGCGACCTTGGCTTTCCCGGGCGCAGGCCAAAGCGTGGCGCCTAGCCAACGCCGCCCTCGCGCGGGGTGGAGGTGGAGGCGGGGGAGGCTCGCCACACCTGGGGGTTTGCAGAGCCCTGGCATCCGGGCCGGGCTCTGGGGAATGGGGGGGCGGGTACGCCTCGCCCCAAGCTGGGTGGCCAGGAAGAGGGAGCGGTGGGAGCTGCGGGACACTCACCTGCAGCAGCACGGCCAGCAGGAAGCACAGGTACATCTGGTAGATGCCCATCTCGCCCACCGCCTGGAACGCCTCCTCCACCTCCATGGCGTGCCCAGCCGGAGCCCGGCCGCGGCCCCGGCCCGCCCTCCGCCACCCGCGCCCCGGCGTGGCCCGGTGCGCCAGGCTCCCGCTCGGCCCAGCCCGCGGGCAGCGGGGAGCGGCGTGGAGCGCGGGCGGGGCGGGCGCGCGGCGCGCGGGCGCGGGCGGGGCCGGGGCCGCGTGAGCCCGCGAGGCTGGGGCGGGGTGCCGGGTTCCCGGGCCCCTGGGCTTTCCGTTAAAGATCGCCTTCTGACAGGGTGGGTTAAAGCGGAGGTTCAAGCGGCTTAACTGAGGAAAGAGGAAGTGGGTTCCGGTGTAGGCATCCTCTCTGATGGAGAAGTAAAGCGAAGGGCAGCCTCCTCGTCTAAGCCACGGCCTGCCCGCCCCCCGCCTCGGGGGCTCCGGGGCTCAGTGACGGTTGGGAGACCCGGTGACCGCTGGTAAAATTTGTCCTTTTGTACAAATCGTTTAAAGACAGGAAGTGGAAATGGGTTCTAGATCCTTCGGAGAAGAGTGCTGTTTAACATTTCTTTCCTCCTGCTCCCTGCTAGCTATGTGGTCAGGCCACAGGTAACCAAATTTCTTGCAAAACCCTGAGATACATTTGGTTATGTAAATAGGCACGAGGTAAAAAATATGAAAGTTTAATTTGTGGGACAGGACGTGATGGCTGCTAAAATGTTTGAAGGATAAACAGCAGTTTGAAAGGCTGGCAATGGAGAAAAATGCAGCAGGACCTAGAGACACTGGTCACCTGGTTTAAGTCCCCTCATTTCTCCACCTCCCTAGGTTGGTTTTAACAACTGCATAATATTCCACTCTGCAGGCCATGCCACCCAATACGATATTGAACAGAAAAGGTGACTACCTAATGCTTTATGTAGAATTTTACACATAAGAGAGTGACATAGGCCTATAATTTTCTTGTTACTGTTCTTGTCTAGGTTTGGCTAGAAGATTATCGTAGCCTAGTAAAATGAGTTGCAAGTGTTTGGTAAAACTCTTCAAGCCATGTAGGCTTGGCTTGTTTTGCAGGGGGAGCCTCTTTATTACAGAAATGGCTAAAGATACAGAGAAATTTTTGTCACATATTTTTTGGACTTTTGTTTTTGAATCACATTTAGTTTTTTCTAGAAGTGTGACTGTTTTATCTACTTTTTCTATTGTTTTTGGAATAAACTTGTTCATCTTGTTTTCATGGGGTTTTAAATTATGCTCTAGCTGTATTTATACCCTGTTTTTTCATTACTCATTTTTATTGTCCTTTTCTTATGGGTCTTGCTAGAAGTTTGTCTACTTTATTATTTTCTGAAGAACCAGTTTTTATTTTGTGATTTTTAAAAATTTATGTCTTTGTTTTCTGTTTTATGGGTTATGTGAATTATTTTTGTTACTTATTTTTCCTAGTCTATAATTCTTTTACTACCTATGTGACTTGAAAGTTTAGCTTTTTTATTACAATTTTCCTTTTATAAGAATAATTATACATAAGACTTAAG